>NW_026057577.1:36339499-36357324 GCF_023721935.1 Panthera uncia
CATAGACCAATGGAATAGAATAGAAACCCCAGAAATAGACCCACAAAAGTATTGCCAACTAATCTTTGACAAAGCAAGAAAGAATATCCAATGGAAAAAAGACAGTCTCTTTAACTAATGGTGCTGGGAGAACTGGACAGCAACATGCAGAAGGATGAAACTAGACCACTTTCTTACATTATTCACAAAAATAAACTCAAAATGGATAAAGGACCTGAATGTGAGACAGGAAATCATCAAAACCCTAGAGGAGAAAGCAAGAAAAAAACTCTCTGACCTCAGCCGCAGCAATTTCTTACTTGACACATCCCCAAAGGCAAGGGAATTAAAAGTAAAAATGAACTATTGGGACCCCATGAAGATAAAAAGCTTCTGCACTGCCAAGGATACAATCAACAAAACTAAGAGGCAACCAACCGAATGGGAAAAGATATTTGCAAATGACATATCGGACAAAGGGCTAGTATCCAAAATCTATAAAGAGCTCACCAAACTCCACACCTGAAAAACAAAAAATCCAGTGAAGAAATGGGCAGAAAACATGAATAAACACTTCTCTAAAGAAGACATCCAGACGGCCCACAGGCACATGAAAAGATGTTCAACGTCGCTCCTCATCAGGGAAATAAAAATCGAAACCACACTCAGATACCACCTCACGCCAGTCAGAGTGACTAAAATGAACAAATCAGGAGACTATAGATGCTGGTGAGGATGTGGAGAAATAGGAACCTCTTGCACTATTGGTGGGAATGCAAACTGGTGCAGCCACTCTGGAAAACAGTGTGGAGGTTCCTCAAAAAATTAAAAAAAGATCTACCCCATGACCCAGCAATAGTACTGCTAGGAATTTACCCAAGGGATACAGGAGCGCTGATGCATAGGGCACTTGTACCCCAATGTTTATAGCAGCACTCTCAACAATAGCCAAATTATGGAAAGATCCTCAATGTCCATCAACTGAAGAATGGATAAAGAAATTGTGGTTTATATACACAATGGAGTACTACATGGCAATGAGAAAGAATGAAATATGGCCCTTTGTAGCAACGTGGATGGAACTGGAGAGAGTTATGCTAAATGAAATAAGTCACAGAGAGAAAGACAGATACCATATGTTTTCACTCTTATGTGGATCCTGAGAAAGTTAACAGAAGACCATGGGGGAGGGGAAGGAAAAAAAAAAAGGTTAGAGAGGGAGGGAGCCAAACTGTAAGAGACTCTTAAAAACTGAGAACAAACTGAGGGTTGATGGGGAGTGGGAGGGAGGGGTGGGTGGGTGATGGATATTGAGGAGGACACCTGTTGTGATGAGCACTGGGTGTTGTATGGAAACCAATTTGACAGTAAATTTCATATTTAAAAAAATAAATAAACATTAAAAAAATAAATAAATCTCTGGTACATGACAGTAGTTTAAATATTTACCAAAAACATACTTTTAAAATCAATAGACAGTGAATTATGGGATTTAAAATGTAACGATTTTGTTCCTCTTTTGAGAAATTGGTTTGGGGATGGGTCTGGGGAGCTCCTCTGTCAGACTCACTGGTTGGTGATTAAATTGTAACATGTAGGGTGCAAGATTAATTGGTGAGTGATGGTGCCTCAAGTTTGTGCAAACTTGTGCACAAAACATTTGAGTTTATGACATACTTCTACAATTCTATTCCACTCATCTTTACAATAACTTGATGAGATATGTAGAAAATGTTGAACTATTCTCACTTAATAGGCAAGGTGGGGCACCTGGTTGACTCAGTTAAGCATCGGACTCTTAGCTTTGGTTCAGGTCATGATCTCACTGTGAGTTTGAGCCCTACATTGGGCTCTGTGCTGACAGCGCTGAGCCTGCTTGGGATTTTCTCTCTCTCTGCCTCTCCCCTGCTCGCATGCACACTCTCTCCTCAAAATTAATAAATAAACTTAAAAAAATAGACACGGAAAAGTAAGGGTTGGAGAAGCTGAGTGGATAGAGAAGGTGACACAGAGTGTCAGATTCCGGTTTCAGATTCTGGCCTCTGATTCCAAAATCAGTGTTTCTTCCTTAGACAATATTATCTTGGATGTGTACCTCACACATACCTGTTGGGTTGCCTGGGTGGCTCAGTTGGTTAAGTGTCTGACTTTGGTCATGTGTTCAGCTCAGGTCATGATCTCCTGATTTGTGGATTTGAGTCCCATATCAGGCTCTATGTTAGCATCCTGGAGTCTGCTTGGGATTCTCTCTCTCCCTCTCTCCGTCCCTCCTCTTACCTCTCTCTATCAAAATACTACTACTACTACTACTACTAAATGTTAATAATAATAAATACATATCTGTTATTTATTATTTATTTATTTTTAATTTGGAATCCCCTCCTTGAGTGTAACCCCATCAATATCAGTGGCCTTCTATTTATCTTTGTATTCCTAGAGACCATCACAGCCACAGTGAGCAGAGTTGCTAACTATGTTGGTATTTGATAAATCAATAAATCCATCTCAATAGTAATATTTACTGAGTGTTGACTTGTTTCAGATGCTAATGCTGATAGTGCTTTGTTGCAGATGCTAATGACTTCATTAACTCATTTGGTCCTTGCAATAACCTTATGAATTCGATGGGGTAATTATTATCTCTATTGTATAGTGGAGGAAACTGGGTCAGCCAAAAGTGATGTAATGCACCCACAGCCAGGAAGTGGTAGAGCTAGCATTTAAAGTTTTTTAATGTTTATTTATTTTGAGAGAGAAACAGAGAGAGAGAGCCAGCGAGCACTAGCAAGGGAGAAGCAGAGAGAGAGAGAGAGAGAGAGAGAGAGAGAGAGAGAATCCCAAGCAGGCTCTGTGCTTTCAGCAAGAACCTGACGCTCAGCACAGACCCCATGAGATCATGACCTGAGTTGAAATAAAGGATCAGACACTTAACAGACTGAACCACTCAGGTACCCCTAGAGCTGGTATTTAAACCTGGCACAGATTTAGCTCCTGTGTTCTCCTGTCTTGCAGTATTTGCTTCCATTTTACACAGATCAGGTAATAATGGTGTGGTGGTATGAAAGCGTAATGACAAATTACCAACAAGTCTTCCATGGAAGAGTGTGAAATTATAATCTCTTCTGTTAAATCTGGGGAGTTTGAAAGTGACATTATGTGGCTGCCAAGACTGGGCCATAGATGGCCATGCCCCTTCCACCTTGTTACATGGAACATCTGTTAATAAAGTCCTGAACTGCAATGAAAGTCCTCTAACTAACCAGAGGATGCCAGACTGACAAAACCCAAGGTTTGCAGAGAAGTTCTGTGTAGGGATCTCCGATTAATAGTCCCAGCTGATAGTAGCTTTCTAAGTTGACTCAGTGCTGCTGTCAGCAGCCTGGAGAAGGCTCTAGAAATTTCCTCCCTAGGTTTGTGCATCACTCCCTGCCATTCTAGTGTTGCCAGCTAAGGCCCCAGATATTGTGCCCTTTCTGTATTCCCAATTCATAGGATCTGTGAGCATAACAAATGGTTGTTGTTTTATGCCACTACAATAACCAAAATAATGGGATTTAATCATGGTTAAATAAACATGCCCATATCCTGAAGCCACTTGCTTTCTGGTGATATTATTCTAGGGCTGTTGGGTTGAACCAATCAAACATGTCCTGTGTTACACACACCACACCAGAGGGTGCCGTGCATTAAGCCGACAAAAGAGTTTAAAGGGATTGGCCTGTTGAATAGCTCTTTGTTTCCAAGAAAGCCACAGGAATATGGAATCTCTTGTTGATATTCTGCTGAGCTCAGTGCGTTGTGTGTTTGTTCTTGGCTTCTTGCCCAAGAAGTCTTGGCAATCAAGTTGCTCCTTCACTGATTATTTTGCAACTGGGTATGAATTACTGCCACTGTACTTAGGTTTTATTCTCCATGTAACGGCTGCTTTGGCTAGCTTCCTTGACCATGCAAGTCTGTTCACCACCCCTAGCTTTGTCCAGGACAAGCCAGACCTCAAGAAATTGAAGAATGGCTACTGTTAGCTAGGGCTCTCCTCTTAAAGCAGGATACATTTTCTTGGTTTTGTTATTTGTATATCCTCCTATAGACTGAGGGTATCAGTTTGCTCATCCAGGTTCTAGGCATCTCTAAGAATGCATTTGTGTATTCTGAACACAAAAGACATGAAAGGACCTTATTCCTGATGCATATGAGTAACAGCAGTTGTGATGTGTTCCAAGCCAAAATTGCTATCTGAACCATTCATTTATTCATTCATTGAAAAATGATTAATTGAAGTCTACATGCAAAGTATTCTGAATCTCCACCTAAACCAGAAACACACTACATTCATTTCCTTTTCTTTTAGTTCTATCTTTGTAGTGCCTGTACTATGGAAGGCTGTGCCCTTATCCACAGGGTACCTGACACAATTTAGGGGCTCAATTTCATATTTGTTGAATTACTATAAAACACAGGTGATTTTTTCCCTTTAGCGTGTGTTTATTCATGAAGTCTTTGCTTATTTTCTTATCTTGTATTTTGCCTTTCCTCTAAGCTCCAGATGTCTCAAATGTGTACTTCTTATGTTATGGAATTTGGATTTTCTATTACACTTCTATGTGCTTTAAGTCAGTAAGTGCCTTATCACCCGCTAAGCACTATTTGGTTGATGATCCACGAGGCATTTGATGTTTGGCAAGTCCTTTTTTCTCTCTAGGCCTCAGTTTCCTCTTCTATAAATTAAAGCATTTCACTTAGGTAAGTGGATTGCACTCTGCATGTCAAGAACCTCAGGGACAAGGTTGAGGAGTGGCTATATTTTGTTTCTAAGACCTTCCCATTTATATTTAAAATGTAATTTGTGAGAAACATAGAAGGGATCCTTATACAGGCAGGTCAGAATTATTGATCTGTTGGCAAACTATGACCAGCCAGCAGCTTGTTTTTTATAGCCTACACGCTAAAAATGTTTTAACAATCATTTTTAAAATGTAAAGATCAAACACCAAATAGAGAAGAAAGAGTATGTGACAGAGACGATACTATGACCTGCAATGCCTAAAATATTTATCTAAAATATTACTCTGGCTCCTTACAGAAAAAGTTTGCTGATGCCTAATGTGGACCAAGGATGATATGGACGTGGCTTAGATGCTGCTGTTCTGTTTTACCGTGCGCGTGGCAGACACCTTTAATGGGTTACAGAAACATTCTCCGACTGCTTTAGGATCCCCATCAACTAATTACTCCTGGAAGTTCATACTAATCTAGTGGGGTTGCCCTTTTACCCCTCAAGTTTGCTAAGAAGACTTTTGAGGCATTCTCTGCGAGTGCCCCCAGCCCTCTCCTTCTAACCTTTAGGCGCATTCTAGCAGACGTCTTCTGCCATTATCTTCCTGTCTCGTGCCCAAGGGCTTTCTCCAAGTCGCTGAAGGTGGCACTGCTCCGGACTCCTAACAGGTCAGAAATACCTAGGAATTACCACCTCTGGGAACAGCTTCAGGAGTTGGTGTATAAATACCCCAGCTGTCCTGCTTTTTGGATAGGATAATTTGAGCCGTCCTTAACAAAATCTGACTTTCCTCATGAGGTTAAGCTATATTCATTCGCTCATTACGGAAGCTGGCTAAGTAATGCACATCGATTAGCTGCCTTCCTTTTTCTTTGACATTTTCCTCTTTCCTGCTGATGCTGTCTGCATCTCTCCAGTAAACCTCTTGTATCCAATTCCTTATCTCAGAGTGTGCTTCTGGCAAAACCTAAACCAAGACTGATTTCAAATCTGCTCTTCCAGGGAAGTAATGCTTTTACAAAAGCCTCTAACTTAAAGCATCAAGAGTCTCACTTACAAGTCCTGGAAATTGCTGGCTGCAGTTACTGATTTTGAGGACAACCCAATTTTGTGTGGTCTGATGTCTCTATTGTTGACTCTGACATTATGGATGCGTCAACCAATTAATTTTCTGATTGGATACTGGGAGCTTTTAGCCTATTTCTCCAGATGCCTATTTCTCCAGACTCCTATTAGTGAAGAAACTTCCTAGGTGCCCTTATAATGGAAAATTCACAACCAATAAACAATTGAATCTTAAGATTTACATTGGCCAGGCAGGTTGCTATACCAAGCTCTAATAATAACTCCATTTTTCCTCACACCCTGGCAGAAAATGCAGGCAGCTGTGTCCAATTATGCTGAGCACAGCAAACTCAAACTTATTAAAGGTAGGAAACAGACTGTTTCAGGATGTGAAAAACTCAACATAATGTAAAGATAATTTCTCAAGTGTATGGTTTAGCTGCTGTTTTTATTTTATTTCTTAAGCCAGAATTAAGTTTTTAGTTCCCAGTATAGAGGAGGGAACATGGTCTTTTTTAATACATGAAAGTCAGAGTCCCCGTATATGAGTTGTGTTTCTGGACCAATCAACAGCTAAAGTGAATGACCCACACAAATGATTTGTTTGATTTTTGTGGTCCAAATATGCAATTAATAATGCCTTCCTTGTAAGAGGAATTTCGATTAACATTTATTGTGGGCTTTGAGATCTAATATCAACATGTGGAAAAAAGGAAGTTGGAAGAGAACTTTAATTAATTGGCTCATGGGTTTACATGGCATTTGGGAGCAGTGTTTCATGAAATGGCTTTCATGATACTGAGAAAAAATTCATTTTTTTAAGAAAAAAAATTTTTTTCCAAATAACTTTTCCTCCTTTCACCACCTCTGGCTTCCCCTGAGAAGTTGATTCCATCAGCGGCTTGTTCCATTGCCATGATTCTGCTAATCTTTGCCAAGCTTTTAAATAGAGTTTTCCATGGTGTAAGGAAGACCTGGTTCAACTTTTCTCCCTCTTCTAATAGAAATAATTGATCCCTCTGCTTGCTGTCTCTAATGAGAGCCAACCAGGGATCAGTCTCTCTTCTAACTCTTGGACTAATGGAATGTTTTCTGCATCATGTGATGTTTTACACCTGTTTTGCAGAACCATACACATAAGGTGTTTCATGCTTCTGAAATCTTGTACCTTATTTTTCTATACAACTTTCCTGTTTTCCCATCTAAATTAGATCCTTTGTCACACTTACTCATGACTGTGTGTTTTCTTTTCAATGAGTTTAGCGCTGTTTTTAATTAAGTATTCATTTAGTTGGTTATGTGACTAATGTCTTTGTTTCCCCAGTAGCCTCTATGTCCCAAGAGGGCAGGGACCATATTGGTGCATCACTATATTCTCAATGATAAGACTTTTCCTAATACATAGTATTGTTAAATGATAAGAATTGCATATTATGTATACTTACTAACACACATATATATTGAATTATAATTATTGTTCAATACTATGTTCTATGAACATACTTAACCCTAGAAGATATATATATAATTTATACACATGCATATGTAACATATAAAGTATATATAATAAAATATAACATATAATAAAACAATGCAATAAAATGTATAATATATATACATTACTATATACCACATAATATACACATATTACTCTATACTGTATAATATGCAATATACTATATAATGCATATGTATGTGTATTAACACATATACATCTATGTAGAAATATATGTGTGTGTATATCTATATCTATCTATCTATCTATCTATCTACATGATGAACTGAATCTAAATAGCCTTCACCCCTTCAAAATGTCCGATTTTCATAAGTTTCCATCTGAGGGAATAAGAAACTTGTTGGAGTCAGTTGTCCAAGTTGTGTTTATTTTTAATTTTTTAACAGATTGTTTTAACAATTGTTTTTTATTGTTTCAGACTGAGAATGTACAATGCACTGGCTACATTTATATTAGTTGCCATGGTTTCCAATACTTTAGAAATTGTCCAAGAAAGGAGTGGAATTTTTCTCACTATGCAAAGATGTTTTTCCCCAACTTGTTTGTGCCCACGTAATGTACCAGTTTGAATCGTCTGCTTCTCTCTTTCCCATCTGTGCTGTTTGCAAGGGGCGGGAGAAAACAAAACCAAAAAAAAAAAAAAAAAAGGAAAGCAGGTGGAAAGAGTTAGACACAGCTTCCATTCCAGAGGCAATGAGCTCAAAATTAGACTCTTTCGTGTATCCTGAAGGTCTCTGTCTACATGGTATAGATGTGGCACCTATAGTACATTTCACCTTGCTCAAATCACTCCTACAGGAAAGTTTAATAGTTTTTGCGGAGATGGTAGGGCAAAGGCCACGGTTGTCAAGAGGCAGTCCTGCTGGAGATACCGTGCTAACAGCTTCATTGATGCTGCTGTGGCAGTGGTTCTTATTTATTTTTTCTGACCAGTTGAAGGGGTCTGCCTTCACAGGGATGACTGCCTTTGGTTCTGCTCTAATTGCTTCTCTGTATTTTTATCTCAATTCGCCCAAAAAGGAGAATGCATCTTTCTCTTGGGAAAGTGTTACTTTGCATTCTCTGGCTTGTTTTCCTTGAAGTAGCTTTGGTGTCCTGGCATGACTTTCTTAATAATTGCTCTCATTTCCTGAACACTTGCTTTGTTCCTGGAACCAAGGTTAATGACAGTGACAGTATTCACTCGACCTTCAAAATAACCCTGTACAATTGATGTTGTTATTATCCCCATTTTATACACAAAACAGCTAGAATCTAATTCATGGGCGTGGGACTTTAAAATAGATCTTTGTAAGACCAGGCATTTCTTAACTCATTCTCTTATGAAATTTGCTGAGAGCTTAATATGACATAGGTAATTTTAAAAGTGCTGGCAACTCATTACTGAACAAAATAGATAAAGTTATTACTGTCATGGAGCTTCCATTCTACTGGCCTTGAATCAAGGTTATGGTATTTCTCATATGTCTTACTGAAATCAAAGAAATATTTTGCCAGAAAATATTGGGATATTTAATTATGTAAGTTAGGGTAACACTCATATCAGCAAAGTTGGCTGGACTATTTCTAGAGAAGGAAGCTCTAATAGAAAAGTTTGGAGTGCCTGCTTAACCTTATATTCTCTTCTCTGAGTGAGTTCCTTCCAATCATGGGAATATGCCCAAAGAAGCATGTCTTTTCTATGTTACATTACCCTCTCAATCACCATGGCCAAACCCATGGGCTCTTACCATGGCTAGATAAATAACATTTTTTTTCTTAATTTCAAATTCCAAATTCTATACTAATGATACTTAAAAGACTGCTGATTATTTGAAGAGAGATTTAAACTGATTTTTGGCTGTCATTCTTGGCTATGTACATGCTGGAATACAGGAAGTTTGCCTTGAGGGTGAGAGAGAGAATTGTGGCGGAGGGGGCAAAGTAGTAGATGTGCACAGAGAAGCAGTAATACAGAAGCATGTGATCCTGGAGACAAGAAAACCCAGAGGGCCCTCCCTTCATATAGCCCTTGAGTTTCTTTGTTTGTGCTGTCACGGAGCTTGCCTATGAGATTTGGTACCGGGAGTGGTCCTAGGAAGCAGCCTGCTAGAAAGGAGTTTTGGAGGGGATCCCCTCCCACCAGTTGGTAATGGGGACACCATCGCTGATGGCAGACGGAGTTAGCAACAACCTCTAGCATGAAGTCACAGTGTATACGCTAGGCGGTGAACCAGTAAAGGGTACAACGGAGGGGATGTACCAGCCGAGACGCTTTCTCACGCATTTCAAGGGTAGAGAAAGATACTAATTATAATGATACCGTGCTGTCCACCATGGATATTTTGAAAAGAAGAAAGGACAAGCTCAGGATAATTGATAACCAAATTCAACTAAAGCATGAGGGTCAAAGGGCCTCCTTGGCAGCTTTTAAAGAGAATTTTACCAGCTGCAACTGGAGGGCATACCCAGGTAACAGACCTGGGGGGCTGGCAGAATTTTGGAGATAGCTGATTCCCAGCCTCTGTAAGTCTCCTTTGCCAAATCAGAGCCAGTCAAGTGTGTTCCAGGAATGGGGATGACTGTAACTGGGTAGACTTACTTGAGCAACTTGAATTTGCACATGGTCCCGATCCCTTTGCACCTGAAGAAGTGCAAAGTGCAAAGTGCAGAAGTGCAAAGAAGTGTCTCACTTGCTCTTGTTGGAAGATAGAGCCCAATCCACCCATCTATCCCCATACCTTTTACAGAAATCGCAAATGAGGCAGGTGCTTTTTAGATAATTTTGGTCTTCAGAATCTGCTTCCTGCTCTTCCTCCCCTGGTTTGCAGACCAGTAATGAAGAAGGGAGGGCAGAAAGAGCTGCTCTGATAAGGTAGAATAGGAGTTACATGCTAAAGAGGCCACACGATTTGACTGTCTTATATTAACTGCAAGTACAGAGTTGGAGCCTGTGGCTGCAGAATCAAGGTATTAAATTGAATAAGGAGAGCTTGTTGATAGGAGGCACTCTCCCATGTCAAAGGATTGGCATTCTAGCAGGACGCTGGAAGCTGGGCCTGGTATGTTGCTGGAACAAGCCTTAGAAGCTTGAATAAATTGGTCCCATGTTCAATGACCTAGAGATGGCAGAACTTCCATGGCAGATAAAGGAGGAAGGCATCAGAAGACTCAGATAAGTGGCATGCTAGAAGGGGTCTACTGTACAAGAATGGAAAACCCACGAGCTCGCTGTATCCTGCGAGGCTCCTGAGCGCACTCCATTTACTAAGGGGATAACTGACAAAGTTTGGAGAAGAGTATCGGCATGACATGGTCCTTGAGAAGCTCAGTGGGGGCTGTCACCTGAGGCCAGAACTGACAGTAGGACGTGATGGTACAGAACTGAGATGTCTGGTGACAGTGGGGATAATAGGATTTTAGATTACCAGAGGCCAGAGGGAAACTCTTAATCATCAGAAGCAAAGTGGGCTTAAATATCGTATTTATTAATTATGCTGTAAAGTGAGCAGCAAAGTTAGAATGGCATCTAAGAGGCCTGACCTATGGGAATCGATGAGATGTCTAATGAAGCCCTCCTTGCATAAATCATGAGTTTCCAAATCCTTCTTTCAGGCTTACATCTAGGGGACTTGACATAAGATGACCCCTTATGTAGCCCTAGAACTCTCCTGTCTGGGCCTTCGTCATTTTGGAAGCATCGAAGAGAAACCTTCTCATTCTAAAAGTTACGTCTGGGCCTCCCAGGAAGTTGCCAGGCAAGGGACAGCAGGATGGCAGCCATTGGTACGTACCTACCTTGTCCCGCTAGAATACAAACAGATCTATTTGCTCAGCTCAGAATAACGGCCCTGGAAATATAGCTTGAGCTGGTTGATGTGGGAGCAGGGAGTGCTCCCTGTGGTTGCCAGACGGTATAAGCTCACACAGATGAGGCGTGTGGACTCTACTGGATGGACTGGGGCAAGACCAGGTGAGTCAGACGGTGAGTGAGGGTCCAAGTTGGTCACAAGGATGAGCCCCAATAAAAGAAGCATGTGCTTTCATAGATGACTTGGTGCTTTTTAAGTGGCTGTGTTTTCTTTGGATACTGTAATAGGTTGAGTTATTTTGGGTTATGCAGGAGAGAAACACACTTAAGTTCATTCAGAAGGAAATCTATTAACTCACAGAACTCCAGGGAGGATTGAGTCAGCACACCACAAAAAAGGCAAGTGAGTAACCAAGTCAAGAACAAGTGGGGCCAGGAACACAAATGCTGTCAAGTCTTAACCCCTGACTCTCCATTTCTACCTTTGTGTTTTTTTCTTTTCCTTTTCTTTTAATTTTTTTTAATGTTTATTTATTTTTGAGAGAGAGAAAGAGAGAATATGAGTGGGGGAGGTACTGAGAGAGGAGACACAGAATACGAAGCAGGCTCTGAGCTGTCAGCACAGAGCCAGTTGTGGGGCTCGAACTCACGAGCCACGAAATCATGACCTGAGCTGAAGTCGGACACTTAACCAACTGAGCCACCCAGGCGCCCCAACCTCTGTGTTTTTTCTTATGTGAGGTCCTTAAATATTTGGAGTCTGTTGACTCATCAGTACAATGGAAATGACTGCATCTACCTCACTGGGTCATTAAGAGAATTAGAGGATAACACATGCAAAGAAATAAAATACCAGAGTAGGTGTGTTAGCATCCATTAGCATAACAATGCCAATAGCTTTAATCTCCTGGCAGTGTGAGTTCATGGACTATTGGGGTTACGTTTTATGCACATTCACTTATTCCTATAAAGTAATGCCAGCATAGGACTTGCCATGTTAATCAAAATATGACATATATTTTCTGCACCTTTACATTACAATAGCCCACCATCCACATTTAAACCTATCACTCACCAGTTTAGAAAAGAAGTACTGAGTTTGGATGGACACATGCAAACCCAGGTTTGCATTATTATTCTATCCCTGGCATTACCATATTAGAAACTACTTATTTATGTGATCATAAGTAGAGTTATGTCATTGTGATTATGGAGCACTGCAGGGGAATTTTACACTTGATCTTAGCCAAAAGGCCGAGGAGCGATGTAAGTGAATTTTTACATGGTATCAATGCATAAAGGATGGGAACATGCAATAAAGACCACAATTACCTAGTGTTTTCACATCTGAAGATTTATTTAAGGCCAACGTATTTAGAATTTGTATTATTTAGACACGTGTTAGCTCTACATTTCATCAGCATATATAGATACATGCTTTCTAAGGATTTCTGAAATAGTGTCTTTATAGTGTCTGTTTTTCTGGGCCTGTCGGACAGATTTTCTTAGAATAGAGGAGAAAGGAAACACATGTTAATTTTGTTTGCTTGGAGAAGGTACTGGGAACCTGTCTCCTGAGGTACACCTGTTCAATTCTAGCTCTGGCTTGGAGCCACACTTTCCCCAGACTGGTTCATTTCTGGGGAAATACCATGCTTTTTCAATCCCACCTGGAGTGAGGCCTGAAAGTGACGTTTTAGATTCTGGTGTTGGTTCCAGGAGGTTCATTTCTCCGCTTTCACAAGGAGGGTCTTTAACAACGCATGGCCTCAGTAGACTGGATTCCCAGGCCAGTGAGTTCTATTTAGCACTGGAGGCAGACCAAGAGTAAGAACATTCCTGTAGGAAAAGAAAGACAAGCCATTCATTCTTTGCTTGCTTGTAATTGTGCCTTTCCTTGCTCACAGAGCTGTAGCCATGTTTGTGTTGTTTGGCTTAAAGCAGAGGAATGCTTTTTCCAGACATAGTTTTAAAGCAGATAATACACAATCCTATAGTTATGTGGTTTCCTAGTTTTCTTCTTCCTTTTTTGTTCCACCTCCAAAACAAGTGAAAAGCAGCACTGTCACTTGCACTTACCTCGGAGCTGGGCAGTTCCAAATTGTCTTAGCCTGAGTTTCTAGAAAGCAGAGCCTGGGTGAAGCCTTTTGTGGTACCATTTCACAAAGTGGATGGATACAGTTCCAGAGAGTCTCACTGAAGGGAGAAGAGGTATGAGGCAGGGAAGGAACAAGAACCAATGAGCCAACATAAACCACATTACTAAGTGAGCAACTACTTAGTATCAAGTGGGACTGATCTCTCCATCTTGCAGGGCTGTCTTCACAGAAGTTTATAGACTGCTTCTCAGGAAAGATCATGCAAGGGAAGAAGGAAGACATTTATTCTCTCTTGTTAGATTTCCATTGGCCCAACGTTTCCCCTAATGAAGCATTGATTCCCTCATACTTGCCAGCAGTATCTCTTACCTCAGTCTCCGAGGCAGAGACCTGAGGAGAGAGATAAGCTGTATACAGTGTGCACGTGAAGTGTAATGCTCTGCAGCTGTGTCTGTGGGGAGTGAAGTCCAGCTGAGAGCTAGGTGAGGCTGAGACCAGTGGTCAGAAGATCGACAGTAACCCCTAAGAGGTGTTTTGTATACATGTGAATTTGCAAGTAGACCTTTTTCTTAAATAGATATGGGGTACAGTACTGCACAGTGGTTGAAAGAATGGGCTTTCGTTCTGGCAAAGGGGAGTTTAATGGTAGCTTTGCCACTGTGGGATTTGGGGACACACAGGATTCTCATCTGTGAAATGGGGCCAAGAAAAGGACCTACTTGGTCAGCTTTTGTGAAGATTAGGTAAAATAAGTCATGTATGGCATTTCACACACTATCTGACCTCTGACAAGAACTGAAAAATTGGTAGGTAGTGTTACTGTTACCCCATTTCTGGCATTCATTTCTGTGATAATAAGACTTCATGTATAGAACCTTTAAATATTTTTCCCCCAAATCCACAAGTTGGTTTAGGAATAACTGATTATTTCTGTGTATAATTTGAGACACTGAAATGGAAGAGGAAAACTAGTTAGAGGGGAGCTGATAGAGACACACATGCAGAATTTCAGTGATGAGTTGCAGAGGAAGGAATCTGAATTTAATAAGTTCTCTGTTTGTTGTGATACAGCTTATCCACAAGCCAACGTTTGGAAACTACTTTTATAGACTATAACTACCTCTAACCACAAGCTTTGACATTCCTATCAGTTCCAATAGGATTTATGAGATTTTGGGTGGTGTTTTTCTTTTATAACTTCCCTAAGGTAAAATCACACAAACACACACACACACACACACACACACACACACAGGCACACACATTTTCGTGGGTTTTTTGTTTTGCTTTTACTTGAGGGTTTGGACACAGGGTACAAAGGAAATAATTCGAGTGCTGTAAATTGCTTGAGTTTAATTATTTTGGGGAATGTATAGAAAGAAGAAATGATGAGTTTTCCCCTAAACTTCCCAACTTTCATACATATTCTTAGTAACTAAAAATTTTAAAAGCGTTCTGTGGATTCGACTCTCACTTATGCTTTACAGAGATTGTCTGTTTTGTGAACTCTGAGCACCAGTTGTGTCTCCATGGCCAGCATGTGAGGCTAGCTGGCTTGCCTCCCTTCTGAGGAAAGCATGAGTTTACCCAGGAAACAGTCACTCAGTTTTAACATTGGCCTCAGCAAAACCTATTTGAAGGCAAATCCAGTGATCCTGAAAAATTAAAATCCGACTTGAACACCTTCCTAAACCAAGTTGAAATGACTTTTGGATTATCCATGGTAGTGGATTATTCACACCACTGCTCTTCTATTAACAAACAGTTATTGAGAGTTAACCATCCAGACGGTCTCAAAACTGTGAATGGGCACCATTGCAAGTCTGTTGGACCCAACTCAGAACATGCTTCCATGTAAGATGTGTAAAGAACTGTGGTTAGACTCAGAGATCAGTGGTTCTCAAAGTGTGGTCCCTGACCAGCAGCATCAGCATCGCTTGGGAACTTGTTAAAATTCAAGAAGTTCTTTAGCTTTGTTTCTGGTTTGTTTTTTTTTTTTTTTTTTAACCTTTGGTTTTAAGAGAGAGACAGAGTGCGAGCAGGGGAGGGGCAGAGAGAAAGGGAGACACAGACTCCCAAGCAGGCTCCAGGCTCTGAGCCGTCAGCACAGAACCTGATACGGGGCTCAGACTCACAGATCATGAGATCATGACCTGAGCTGAAGTCAGACGCTCAACCGACTAAGCAACCCAGGTGCCCCAGAAGTTCCTTAGCTTTTTGTATAATGAGATATGGATAATAAAAGAAACATTGTAATAGATGAAATGAACTGCCTTGTAAGTCTCCAATGACAGGATCCACTGGGTGTTGCATGGAAACCAATTTGACAAAAAATTATTTTTAAAAAATTATTTGTATACAAAAAAAAGAGATTCTTGCTTTAGGTGAGGCATTAGATGAGAAAGTTGCTAAAGTTGTTTGCCACACTGACATTATTTGCTATCAGCAAGAAGTGGGTGGTCAGCATGTCCGACCTTGGTGACGCCGTTTAACTCTCATCCACGGTTCATGCAGCCACACGAGTACTCATTACTTTCATATGATTGCAAATCTTTTCCTGAGTTTTGCTGCAATACGTACATGTACTCCAAAAAATGTTTCGGAAACAATTTTACAAATGAGTCTTGTGATCAGAATTTCTGAGGTTTTAAAGACTTTAAAAAGTAATGAAAACCAGTAAAAGAAATCTGTGTCAGGGATGAGGTAAAAATGTTTTACATTACGGTTTAAATCTATATTTTCATCCTTATGGACGGAAGATAATAATAACATAGTTTATCAAGTTTTAGCCTAAGTTGTTAGTATCATGAATAATAAGGAAGTAACATTTGTGTAGTGCTTTGCAGAGTAAAAAGTGCCTCCCCAGATATGACCATGCTTTCTCCTTCTGGTGACCTTGTGAGCATTTATGATAATTACTCTCATTTTATGAAAGAAGAACCTGGTTTGGGGAGTGCAGTTACTTACTTATCTAGGATCACTGTTCTAATTAGTGATGCAGGAGGAAGTGGATGGAGTCTAGGCCATTGATTTTATAAAGTCCATATTCTTTCCCCTGCACAAGTGGTTTTTAAATGATTTTACCTCAGGACCTCATTTACCAAGGACCTTGAAGATTTTTTCTTCACAGGACTTATATCTATAGACATTGACCATATTGTAACTTAAACCTGAGAAAATATTAAAGTACTATTTCATTTATCTTGAAATTTTTTAATTTTTTTAATTTTATTTTAATTTTTTTTCAATATATGAAGTTCATTGTCAAATTGGTTTCCATACAACACCCAGTGCTCATCCCAAAAGGTGCCCTCCTCAATACCCATCCCCCACCCTCCCCTCCCTCCCATCCCCCATCAGCCCTCAGTTTGTTCTCAGTTTTTAACAGTCTCTTATGCTTTGGCTCTCTCGCACTCTAACCTATTTTTTTTTTTCCCCCTTCCCCTCCCCCATGGGTTTCTGTTAAGTTTCTCAGGATCCATATAAGAGTGAAACCATATGGTATCTGTCTTTCTCCGTATGGCTTATTTCACTTAGCATCACACTCTCCAGTTCCATCCACGTTGCTACAAAGGGCCATATTTCATTCTTTCTCATTGCCACGTAGTACTCCATTGTGTATATAAGCCACAATTTCTTTATCCATTCATCAGTTGATGGACATTGAGGATCTTTCCATAATTTGGCTATTGTTGAGAGTACTGCTATAAACATTGGGGTACAAGTGCCCCTATGCATCAGCACTCCTGTATCACTTGGGTAAATTCCTAGCAGTGCTATTGCTGGGTCATGGGGTAGGTCTATTTTTAATTTTTTGAGGAACCTCCATACTGTTTTCCAGAGTGGCTGCACCAATTTGCATTCCCACCACAGTGCAAGAGGGTTCCCGTTTCTCCACATCCTCGCCAGCATCTATAGTCTCCTGATTTGTTCATTTTGGCCACTCTGACTGGCGTGAGGTGATATCTGAGTGTGGTTTTGATTTGTATTTTCCTGATGAGGAGTGACGTTGAGCATCTTTTCATGTGCCTGTTGGCCATCTGGATGTCTTCTTTAGAAGACATTTTCTGCCCATTTCTTCACTGGATTATTTGTTTTTCGGGTGTGGAGTTTGGTGAGCTCTTTATAGATTTTGGATACTAGCCCTTTGTCCGATATGTCATTTGCAAATATCTTTTCCCATTCTGTTGGTTGCCTTTTAGTTTTGTTGGTTGTTTCCTTTGCTGTGCAGAAGCTTTTTATCTTCATAAGGTCCCAGTAGTTCATTTTTGCTTTTAATTCCCTTGCCTTTGGGGATGTGTCAATAAGAGATCGCTACAGCTGAGGTCAGAGAGGTCTTTTCCTGCTTTCTCCTCTAGGGTTTTGATGGTTTCCTGTCTCACATTCAGGTCCTTTATCCATTTTGAGTTTATTTTTGTGAATGGTGTGAGAAAGTGGTCTAGTTTCAATCTTCTGCATGTTGCTGTCCAGTTCTCCCAGCACCATTAGTTAAAGAGACTGTCTTTTTTCCATTGGATATTCTTTCCTGCTTTGTCAAAGATTAGTTGGCCATATGTTTGTGGGTCTATTTCTGGGGTTTCTATTCTATTCCATTGGTCTATG
>NW_026057577.1:36357724-36412777 GCF_023721935.1 Panthera uncia
ATCATGCTGTCTTGATGATTACAGCTTTGTAGTAGAGGCTAAAGTCTGGGATTGTGATGCCTCCTGCTTTGGTCTTCTTCTTCAAAATTACTTTGGCTATTCGGGGCCTTTTGTGGTTCCATATGAATTTTAGGATTGCTTGTTCTAGTTTCGAGAAGAATGCTGGTGCGATTTTGATTGGGATTGCATTGAATGTGTAGATAGCTTTGGGTAGTATTGACATTTTGACAATATTTATTCTTCCAATCCATGAGCACGGAATGTTTTTCCATTTCTTTATATCTTCTTCAATTTCCTTCATAAACTTTCTATAGTTTTCAGCATACAGATCTTTTACATCTTTGGTTAGATTTATTCCTAGGTATTTTATGCTTCTTGGTGCAATTGTGAATGGGATCAATTTCTTTATTTGTCTTTCTGTTGCTTCATTGTTAGTGTATAAGAATGCAACTGATTTCTGTACATCGATTTTGTATCCTGCAACTTTGCTGAATTCATGTATCAGTTCTAGCAGACTTCTGGTGGAGTCTGTCGGGTTTTCCATGTATAATATCATGTCATCTGTAAAAAGTGAAAGCTTAACTTCATCTTTGCCAATTTGATGCCTTTGATTTCCTTTTGTTGTCTGATTGCTGATGCTAGGACTTCCAACACTATGTTCAACAACAGCGGTGAGAGTGGACATCCCTGTCGTGTTCCTGATCTCAGGGGGAAAGCTCTCAGTTTTTCCCCATTGAGGATGATGTTAGCTGTGGGCTTTTCATAAATGGCTTTTATGATCTTTAAGTATGTTCCTTGTATCCCGACTTTCTCAAGCGTTTTTATTAAGAAAGCTTGCTGAATTTTGTCAAATGCCTATTCTGCATCGATTGACAGGATCATATGGTTCTTATCTTTTCTTTTATCAATGTGATGTATCACATTGATTGATTTGCGAATGTTGAACCAGCCCTGCATCCCAGGAATGAATCCCACTTGATCATGGTGAATAATTCCTTTTTTTATGCTGTTGAATTCGATTTGCTAGTATCTTATTGAGATTTTTGCATCCATATTTATCAGGGATATTGGCCTGTAGTTCTCTTTTTTTACTGGGTCTCTATCTGGTTTAGGAATCAAAGTAATACTGGCTTCATAGAATGAGTCTGGAAGTTTTCCTTCCCTTTCTATTTTTTGGAATAGCTTGAGAAGGATAGGTATTATCTCTGCTTTAAACCTCTGGTAGAACTCCCCTGGGAAGCCATCTGGTCCTGGACTCTCATTTGTTGGGAGATATTTGATGACTGATTCAATTTCTTCGCTGGTGATGGGTCTGTTCAAGCTTTCTATTTCCTCCTGATTGAGTTTTGGAAGCGTGTGGGTGTTTAGGAATTTGTCCATTTCTTCCAGGTTGTCCAGTTTGTTGGCATATAATTTTTCATAGTATTCCCTGATAATTGCTTGTATCTCTGAGGGATTGGTTGTAATAATTCCATTTTCATTCATGATTTTATCTATTTGGGTCATCTCCCTTTTCTTTTTGAGAAGCCTGGCTAGAGGTTTATCAATTTTGTTTATTTTTTCAAAAAACCAACTCTTGGTTTCATTGACCTGCTCTACAGTTTTTTTAGATTCTATATTGTTTATTTCTGCTCTGGTCTTTATTATTTCTCTTCTTCTGCTGGATTTAGGCTGTCTTTGCTGTTCTGCTTTTGTTTCCTTTAGGTGTGCTGTTAGATTTTGTATTTGGGATTTTTCTTGTTTCTTGAGATAGTCCTGGATTGCAATGTATTTTCCTCTCAGGACTGCCGTCGCTGCATCCCAAAGCATTTGGATTGTTGTATTTTCATGTTCATTTGTTTCCATATATTTTTTAATTTCTTCTCTAATTGCCTGGTTGACCCACTCATTCTTTAGTAGCGTGTTCTTTAACCTCCATGCTTTTGGAGGTTTTCCAGACATTTTCCTGTGGTTGATTTCAAGCTTCATAGCATTGTGGTCTGAAAGTATGCATGGTATGATTTCAATTCTTGTATACTTATGAAGGGCTGTTTTGTGACCCAGTATGTGATCTATCTTGGAGAATGTTCCATGTGCACTCGAGAAGAAAGTATATTCTGTTGCTTTGGGATGCAGAGTTCTAAATATATCTGTCAAGTCCATCTGATCCAATGTATCATTCAGGGCCCTTGTTTCTTTATTGACCGTGTGTCTAGATGATCTATCCATTTCTGTAAGTGGAGTGTTAAAGTCCCCTGCAATGACCACATTCTTATCAATAAGGCTGCTTATGTTTGTGAGTAATTGTTTTATATATTTGGGGGCTCCGGTATTCGGGGCATAGACATTTGTAATTGTTAGCTCTTCCTGATGGATAGACCCTGTAACTATTATATAAGGCCCTTCTTCATCACTTGTTACAGCCTTTAATTTAAAGTCTAGTTTGTCTGATATAAGTATGGCTACTCCAGCTGTCTTTTGACTTCCAGTGAAATGCTAAATAGTTCTCCATCCCCTCACTCTCAATCTGAAGGTGTTCTCAGGTCTAAAATGAGTCTCTTGTAGACAGCAAATAGATGGGTCTTGTTTTTTTATCCATTCTGATACCCTATGTCTTTTGGTTGGTGCATTTAGTCCATTTACATTCAGCGTTATTATAGAAAGATATGTGTTTAGAGTCATTGTGATGTCCATAGGTTTCATGCTTGTAGCGATGTCTCTGGTACTTTGTCTCACAGGATCCCCCTTAGGATCTCTTGTAGGGCTGGTTTAGTGGTGACGAATTCCTTCAGTTTTTGTTTGTTTGGGAAGACCTTTATCTCTCCTTCTATTCTAAATGACAGACTTGCTGGATAAAGGATTCTCGGCTGCATATTTTTTCTGTTTATCACATTGAAGATCTCCTGCCATTCCTTTCTAGCCTGCCAAGTTTCAGTAGAGAGATCGGTCACAAGTCTTATAGGTCTCCCTTTATATGTTAGAGCATGTTTATCTCTAGCTGCTTTCAGAATTTTCTCTTTATCCTTGTATTTTGCCAGTTTCACTATGATATGTCGTGCAGAAGATCGATTCAAGTTACATCTGAAGGGAGTTCTCTGTGCCTCTTGGATTTCAATGCCTTTTTCCTTCCCCAGATCTGGGAAGTTCTCAGCTATTATTTCTTCAAGTACACCTTCAGCACCTTTCCCTCTCTCTTCCTCCTCTGGAATACCAATTATGCGTATATTATTTCTCTTTAGTGCATCACTTAGTTCTCTAATTTTCCCCTCATACTCCTGGATTTTTTAATCTCTCTTTTTCTCAGCTTCTTCTTTTTCTGTAATTTTATCTTCTAGTTCACCTATTTTCTCCTCTGCCTCTTCAATCCGAGACGTGGTTGTCTCCATTTTATTTTGCAGTTCATTGATAGCATTTCTTAGCTCCTCCTGGCTGTTCCTTAGTCCCTTGATTTCTGTAGCAAGAGATTCTCTGCTGTCCTGTATACCGTTTTCAAGCCCAGCAATTAATTTTATGACTATTATTCTAAATTCACTTTCTGTTATATTGTTTAAATCATATTTGATCAGTTCGTTAGCTGTTGTTATTTTCTGGACGTTTTTCTGAGGGGAATTCTTCTGTTTTGTCATTTTGGATAGTCCCTGGAGTGGTGCGGGACTGCGGGGCACTTCCCCTGTGCTGTCTTGAATACCTTGAGTTGGTGGGTGGGGCCGCAGTCAGACCTGATGTCTGTCCCCAGCCCACTGCTGGGGCCATGGTCAGACTGGTGTGTGCCTTCCCTTCCCCTCTCCTAGGGGCAGGATTCACTGTGGGGTGGCGTGGCCTGTCTGGGCTACTTGCACCCTGCCAGGCTTGTGGTGCTGGGGATCTGGTGTATTAGCTGGGGTGGATAGGCAGGGTGCACAGGGGCGGGAGGGGCAGGCTCAGCTCGCTTTTCCTTAGGAGATCCGCTTCGGGAGGGGCCCTGCAGCACTGGGAGGGAGTCAGACCCCCCAGAGGGATGGATCCGCAGAAGCACAGCATTGGGTGTTTGCCTGGTGCAAGCAAGTTCCCTGGCAGGAACTGGTTCCCTTTGGGATTTTGGCTGGGGGAGGGGCAAGGGAGATGGCGCTGGTGAGCCCCTTTGTTCCCTGCCAAGCTGAGCTCTGTCATCCGGGGCTCAACAACTCTCCCTCCCGTTGTCCTCCAGCCCTCCCGTTCTCCAAGCAGAGCTGTTAGCTTATAACCTTCCAGATGTTAAGTCCCGCTCACTGTCCCAACACACTCCATCCGGCCCCTCCACTTTTGCCAGCCAGACTCAGGGGCTCTGTTTGGCCGGCGGGCCACCCCTCCGCCCCGGCTCCCTCCCGCCAGTCCGTGGAGCGCGCACTGCCTTGCCGCCCTTCCTACCCTCTTCCGTGGGCCTCTCGTCTGCGCTTGGCTCCGGAGACTCCGTTCTGCTAATCCTCTGGCGGTTTTCTGGGTTATTTAGGCAGGTGTAGGTGGAATCTAAGTGATCAGCAGGACGCGCAGTGAGCCCAGCATCCTCCTACGCTGCCATCTTCTGAAATTTTTAAAAAATATTTTTTAAATGTTTATTTATTTTTGAGACAGAGAGAGACAGAGTGCGAGTGAGGGAGGGCCGAGGAGAGAGACAGGGAGACAGAATCCGAAACAGGCTCCAGGCTCTGAGCTGTCAGCACAGAGCCTGATGTGGGGCTTGAACCCATGAACAGTGAGATCAAGACCTGAGCTGAAGTCAGCTGCTCTACTCACTGAGCCACCCAGGCGCCCCTATCTTGAAAATTTTTTTTAATGTTTATTCATGTTTTGAGACAAGGGGCCAGAGAGAGAGAGAGAGACCCAGGATCTGAAGCAGGCTCCAGGCTCTGAGCTGTCAGCACAGAACCTGACAAGGGGCTTGAGCTCATGAACCATGAGATTGTGACCTGAGCCGAAGTCTGACATTTAACCAACTGAGCCATCCAGGCACTCCATTTCATTTAAAGTATTTCATTTAAAGTAACATAAATAGGGGCGCCTGGGTGGCTCAGTCGGTTAGGCATCTGACTTCGGCTCAGGTCATGATCTCAGGGTCCGTGAGTTCGAGCCCCGCGTCAGGCTCTGTGCTGACAGCTCAGAGCCTGGAGCCTGTTTCAGATTCTGTGTCTCCCTCTCTCTCTGACCCTCCCCTGTTCATGCTGTCTCTCCCTGTCTCAAAAATAAATAAACATTAAAAAATTAAAAAAAAAAATAAAGTAACATAAATAAACCAATCACACTGTAATGCAACTATGTATATTTTTTACTTAAAAAATACTTGGCAAAACAACGAAAAAATAACAGTATTTTTGCAAAAACAACAAAAATGTTATGTCTTTGTAAATTTGAAAATATTTTTTAAAGGTTTGGATTAATAGAAGACAAGTAGCCTCTCACATTTTCTTTTGCATTTAATTTGTTTCAAGGGGATGGTTTGGTTGATGGGTGTAGAAAAAAAATTGACCATCTAGATATACATGGTTGGAAATGAAGGCAGTTTTTAATATACTTTACAGATGATTGTGGATGTTTTTCTTTGTTACTACACCAGAACTCAACCGGTGATAGTCTGTTGAAAACTAGTTGTGATATGGAATGTGTACTCTTTTCAGTGAACTTTTTGTATTCTGTCACATTAAAATACAGTGGTCTACTTGCATTTTGAATGAGTATTTTACCAATGCATGATTTGATAAAATCATGCTCTGGTTATTTGAAAATACTGACTTACTGAGTTGTGAAGTTTTTTTCAAATACCATCATAATTTATTGTATAGTCTCAAAAAAAAAAAAAAAATCACACATGTTAACAGCACTACTGATCTTACCAGAAAGGTCCTGACATACTGAGAAGCTTTCAAGTTCATGGTTTCAGACACATGGTTTTCAAAATTCTCATTTTTCCATTCAAATTTCATCTTTAACAAATACCAGTTTTTCTTAAAGTTACAGGCTCACTTCATTATTCTCAAGAAATTCTCAAGAAAATTATCTTTATGCCACATTTCCAAGTCTTAATGACTAGAGTTTATGTTTAATAAGGGGGGGAAAAAACAAACTTTGAAACTCAAACATTCACATAAGCATTTTTGCTCAAGACAATCCCACTTTGGGTGTGCAGCATTAATGTCTCATGCATACCTCCCGATTCATCATTTCTTCACATACAGTGTTAAAAAGACGTGTACTTAAGATTGAGAGTCAGTAAAATAAAGTATACATCTTCAACAAGGATAGTCTTTGGTGATATATATATATATATATTCATATTCATTATGGTAGAGAATACAGTGTTTCCCAGTAGTACAGTCTGGTGGTACTGACTTGATTTGTACAAAGGCATGAGAAATTTTACACGCCATAGCTTTTGCTCTGTTAGTGCAAATATCAACCCAGTGTGAACAAGGCAGTGTTGGTATACTCTGAACACAGTTCTGAGCTCATGGGTGCCCTGGAAATGTCTTGGGGACTTTGCTGTTCTTAGAATTGCTGCCTTAAATCCAATCTGCCTTTCTCTTGAGTAGCTAGAGTTTGAACAATTCAATTCTGTGCTCCATTTTTGAGTGAACAATTCAGATGCCAAATGTATTACTGTTGCTTACACATCTCCGATTTTGTGATTCTCATGGCCCATTTTGATGAGCCAGTACATTGTAGTCCCACTAATCTTTCTATCAACTCCCTATGAATCGCTTCTCAGCCTTTTGGCTAAGATCAAGTGTAGTATCTATTAACTGCCTATGTTTTCTCTAGGTCCTGTGACTATTCACATGCTTTTTCTTCAACTAGGAACACCACTTCCCTCCAAACTGTGAGGGTAACATATACTCAGATATAAGCTAAATATCATTTTCTTAATAACATGCTCATTGATACCTACATTTGTACTTACTTTTAAACATCTGTTATATGCTATGGAATAGGAATTAGGCATAAATTTGTAAATTTTGGATGTTCATTTTTATGAGTTTAATGTCTATATCATTCACTTTTTTTAAAAGTGTATTTATTTTTGAGAGAGAGAGAAAGAGAAAGTGTGAGTTAGGGAGGAGCAGAGAGACAGGGAGAGAAGACAGAATCCCCAGCAGGCTCCATGCTGACCTGGGGCTCAAATCCATGAGCCGTGAGATCATGGCCTAAGTTGGAGTTGGATGTTTAACCGATTGAGCCAGCCAGGAGCCCTTGTATCATTCACTCTTAAATCAGCCCCCGACAAGGTGCCTGTTATGCAATATTCACTCAATAAATACTTGTGTATTATATATTCTTCACAGTCTGGAGTACAGGTGACCCAAAATGTTAACTATTTTTCTGTACCTCCGTTTAATCTCTGTCATGTTTTCCTTTTACCTGTCAGCAAATAAATAAATAAATACGTTTAATTCTGGGTAATTCCATTGTTTTTCTACTTATAGGTAAGTGATAAAATTCAGGGTTTCTTCCTTTTCTTCTCCCTGCTACAGATTTTATCATCTAGGATTGACTCAAGATTAGAGTACCTGGAGATGGGTACCCTACTGCTTGGTCTGGATCCATGTATCCTGGTGCCCATCAGTTAATGCAACAACACTGTTGTGCTTTGTGATAGGCAGACTCCATCCCCCTTGGCATTTGTACATAAGACGGTACATCCCTACATGAAACTAACTAAGATGGCCTCTAGTATACAGCTAGCCGGTCCTCATTATTTGCAGCTTTCACAATTGTGAATGTTCATACTTCCTGTGATTGGTTTAGAATCTTAAAATCAATAGCTGGCACTATTTTGTGGTCCCATAAAAACATGATTAGAGCAGTGTAAAAATCCGCTGTGCATAATCCCAGTTGGGGCTGAATATAGCGATGCTCAGTGTTCTTGTGTTACTTTTCCTGCTATAAGCAGGGGTCCTTTTTGAGTCTATGTAGTGCTGGCTTACCCAACATTTTTGAGCTTTTTTTCTGGTGATGTTGCGTTTAAAATGGACTCGAAGCATAGTACTGTCGAGTGTTCCTAATTACGAGAAGGCTGTGAAATGCCTTATTGAGAAAATGCCATGTGTTAGAAAGGCTGCATTCAGTTCTGAGTTATGCCGTTGTTGGCTGTGGGTTCAAATCAGGTGAGTTAGCTAGCATTACATGTGAAATAAGGTTTCTTTAAACAAACGCACACACAAAACAAGGTTCCATATTGATCGGTTGATAAAAATGGTGTGGCCAAGGGGCTCGTGAGAACCTAAACCTGTATTTCTCCTAGAAGGAATGGTTTAATATTTGCGAGTTCTATATTTGTAACTACTTGATAAAACATTAATTGCCATGAATAATGAGAATTTACTGTGCCATTTTCCTAGGACTTCCTGCAGTCACTGAGTGTGCAGTCATGACCCTGAATTCTGGTTCTAGCTCCACTATATACTCACTGTATGCAAGACCAAGAGTCTTTCCAAAGAAGCTTCTCTAAGTATAGAAGAGAGTTATTTTTTTCCTTCTAATCTGTGGTGGTTTGAAGTGTGTCCCCCAAAACATTATGCTTAAGTTCTATCTCCCGGTACCTGTGAATGTGACTTTATCTGGAAATAGGGTCTTAGGAGATGTAATAAAATTAAGAAGAGGTTGTACTGGATCCAGGTGAGTCCTAAATCCAATAACTGGTGTCCTTACATACAGACAGATTTGGAGATCTAGAGACAGAGAAGAGACCTATAGGAAAGAAGACCAGCTACAGATGGAGGTAGAGATTGGACTTGGCCAAAAAGCCCAAGGATTGCTGGCCGGTACCAGAAGCTAGGGCAGAGGCATGAAACACAGTCTTCCCCAGAAGGAGCCAACCCTTTAGACACCTTGATTTTCGACTTTAGTGTTCCAAAACTTTGAGATAATACATTCCTATTTTAAGCCAGCCCATTTAGGGTACTTTGTTACAATAGCCCTGTGAAGCTAACACACACCCTTTAACATTTTAAGGTAGTATCATTGATGAGATCCCACAGAAAAATAAACTCCAAAAAGATCTATGAGAAAAGGGTATTTGATCAAATGCATCATGGTAGTTCACAATTGGCAAGTCCTCTGCTAATTAACTGGAAATTCTAGCCTCCAGTTTTCAGATAGCGGGTGTCACTGAGAAGTAGGACGCTGGAGAGCGAACTCATGGGAAAGTTTCTGTGTGTGCCATTTCACACTCTCAGATCAAATGCTGTTTAAAGGAGGAGTGATAAATATTAATGTGGCACCTGCTTCAATTACTTTCAACTAGCAAGCAGGAGCTGACACAGTGCGGCACACCCAGTGAGACCCTGAGGAAGCAGCTCTTGACACTGGCAGGCGTACCTCAACGATCCTTCCTGAACCAGACCCAGTACCTTTCCTAATTGGCCCTCTGAGGTGGGATGTTGCTCGCCAGCCTGAAGACCCTTAGTGACTGCGGGGCTGTTTGCCAGCTCTCATGCAACACAGGGGTTGCGTCCGTGCCTCATATGTAGGCTGGTGGGGAAGGGAGCTGTTGACCAGCGCTCCCTTTCCCAATCAAGTGCCTGGAGATGAGCCTGTGGAAGCTTAGCTCCTTCCACTGTACGTGGAACAGCCACCTTGCCTCAGGATTTTCCCGGAGATAGTGTTTGACTCATTTGCTTGCACTTCCGGCTGCTGCTGGGGTCACACACTACCATGAACCTGGCAGGGTATCTTCCAGGGGATGTTTCCCTTCCCATGCTTCAAGTTATTTATGGGGGCACCAGGACTTGAGAATCCTGCATAGGAAGGAAGTAAAATCAGGAAGGCAGCAATAAGTACCAGTACCTGTGTCTGGGCCTGCCTCTAGCCATGTAAATTATTTAGAAATTGCTCAATGTAGCCCTCTGTGACAAGCTTCACCGAGAGAGTGGGAGAAGTGATAGCCTATTCTCCAGAAGCTGCATGCAAAAAGAGCATCTCCAAGTGAAATTTTTCAGCCATAATTTATATAGGATTCTAGGTGTGCCAGCTGCTACATGATGTGCTTAATAAGTTTAATTCTTCAAATTCTAGCAACCCTAAGGTGGATAAACTATCATTACCTATATTGTACATATAAAGACTCTTAAGAATAGTAGAAGTGGAGTAAATTTTCCAGGCAACGACTAGTAAGTGATGGAACCTGCTTACAAATACAGGTCACCTTGACTCCATTTCCAATCTTCTCTCCTAAGCGCATAACCTCTGATTGGAGCTTGAAAACACAGCACACGCGTGCACACACACACACATACACACCCCCACACACACATGTTGGACCAGAGCTTTAAATAATATAGACACACATATATGCACACATACATATGTTGGATTCTTAGGTTAGAATAAAGTCTATGCCTGACATATTACCAATAGTAACATTTCACATGGATATACCAGTAGATAGATATCTTAGAACAGAGACGATTTCTGTTCTACCAGCCGAGAATAGTACAGCATTTGGCACTAAGGTATACACAGTAAATATTGGTTGAATTACTAAGTGAAACAAATATACAGCCAGATAAAATTCTTCTATTGATTGCAGTTCTGTACCCTCTATAAACTTTTTAATTCCCAGACCAGCTTCAGGAAATAGGCAGAATAAAAATGATCATTCTTACCTTGCAGACATGGAACTGGAACTTATATTTTCTGATTGCTGGGTTTTGCTCTCTCCACTCCATTTTTCTGATATGGCAGCCTTGGGTTCAGCTATTACTCCATACGTTCTTGTTGTTTTCATTGGCCTAATTTGAGACACTAGACAGACGTTGCTGATTGCCTAAGAGGAGGCAAAGAATGACCTGAAAATCCCCAGAGTTTGTACTTTCATCCTTTAAAGAAACTGTGAACATGCTGGGATCTCTTCCTCTTCTTTTTTTTAAATGTTTATTTATTTTTGAGAGAGAGAGAGAGAGAGAGAGAGAGAGAGAAGGAGGTAGCGTGAGTCAGAGAGGGGCAGAGAGAGGGAGAGAGAGAATCCCAAGCAGACTCCATGCTGTCAGCACAGAGCCTGACATGGGGCTTGATCCCACAAACCACAAGATCATGACCTGAGCAGAAATCAAGAGTCAGAGGCTTAACCGACTGAACTACTCAGGTGCCCCTGAGATTTCTTCTTAACTTTGGGAAAGGTGCTCCCGTTTGAACAGTAAAATTTGGAGCTGGCAACTGAGTACCACAAAGATCATTCCATTTTGGGAACTAGAGACCCTTAGGTGAATCCTAAAGTACAATCAAGGCATACTTATCATTTCAACGTGTCCTTGGTGATACAGAGATATGTCCCTGGTTTGACACATCAAATTACTCAAGAACTTTAAGGAATAAATCTCTGTTCCATATTTTGGAAGAAGAATAAAAGAAAGATATTTAAGTGCATCTAGAGCTGTAGATACAGATAGATATATGAAAAGTCACAAATACCTCATGATTTTTAACTACACTCTCAGTTGTGAATGATATTGGAAAATAGTATTATGGGAAAATTTAAATGTTAAACACATACGTTACTGCTTCTAGCTTTTCCTCTGTCTGTTCTACATTGCCCATGGGTAGGATGGATAATTCTCAACCCCTCCTGTGGGGAGTTTCTCTTGTAGCCACATGTAGAAGGCCAAGATTATATATCACCTTTAGGCAACCAGATACCAAGAAATCAAACATGGTCTTGTATATTTACCAAATATTGTAAGGAAGAGCCCAGAGATGGTTAATGACCTACCAGAAACTGCAACAACTATTTTGGACCTATTCCCATCTATTATCTTCCTGTGAAAAGCTAATACTAGATATCTATTCATTATATTAATACAAGTAGAAAAGCTTAATTAATTTCTCCATTTTTCGTAACAGAGCTGCATCTCTTGAAAGATGCTATTTAGGTCCACTACAGAGTTTTGAAGTCCACTACTAGGGGTAAACTCCCTTAGACTCTAGCTCATTTTACATATGCACCTGATACTACAGACTCTTGTTCTTCCCTTTAGGCTCCATATCACCATCACATTCCTTGTGCCTTAATGGTAATGACCTTTCCTTTCTTTTTCTGATTTCAGTTTGAAGCTCTTAAATCCTTATTATCAATAGTCAGTTCTTCTTTCTCTTTATATACAGTATCTCATGAGCTCCAAGTTTGTTAGATTTGGCTTCATAGGTCCTCTTCCTTCCCTTTTTACTACAACCTCTCTCTTCCATTTTCCTTGAATACCTTTACTCTCTATCTACAACTTTTGAAATTTAAAACCTCTTTTCAGAGTCCTCTGAGAAGCTATGATCTCTAAGAACCTTCTGAAAGTGCAGCTTGCCCAATAAAATTTGAGATTGCCTTCACCTGAAATGCTATAGCATGTGTATTTCTTGTTAAAAATCTATCTAGTATGATATGGTTCTATCTATATAGCATGATAGTTATGGGGGCCCTGTTTGATTCTCTCCTTTTTTGAAATATGAGAAGCATCAGTGTCAGATGCGGCCCTTGGGGGCTGGCAGTATACTACACCTATTAGCTTTCTTTGCTCCTAATAGATAGTCTGCTATAGAAATTTAAGGGTTCTATAGTCAGGCTGGCTAGATTTGAATCCCAGCTTTGACATATAGGACTTCAGACAAATTACTTAATTGCTTTGAACCTCAGTTCTCTTATCTAACAAAGACCAATGACTGGTTTTGAAATGTGTGTTTTAATGCACATTAACTGTTATTCTTTGAGTACCTATTCTGTGCTTAGATACTTTTTTTGTGTGCTCAAAAGATACACATTGGTAAACAAGACAGACAAGTGCCTTACTTTCACAAGGTGTAGATTCTAGTGGGAGGAGACCAAGGGCTGATGTTAACCTGTTATGCAATACCATGGCTGTACCACTTCCTGTTTTCAGTTAAATTTCCATCCTGTTTTCAGCTGAATTTCTAATCCATAGGTTCCTACATCATTTTGGTTGTTAAAGATAGTGAATGTAATTCTGTGTACAGATACTTAGCAAATTATGTTGAAAGGGACGTTTTGGGTGAGGCACCATGACAATAAATACCATACTCCAAAGTGAAATGAGAGGTCATGATATAAACAATTCAAAAGTGGTGTTGAAATCCACTTCCGTATCTATTAAAATCTTCTCATGCATTGAGTATAACTAAATGTCAGCTTGAAGATAAAAGAAAAAAAAATGCTGTTGAGAGCATTTGGGATCCTCTAAGTGCTACCTTTTCCCCTAAGGATGGGAAGGGTGGGTCTGCTTCCTTCTTCTGCTTACATTAAGAAAGATGTACTTTAAGGAGACCATTCAGAGTTAAATATGATTTCTCCTTGTTTTGGGGAACCCTGTACACTTGAGCCGATCTCTTCTGAAAGATCCAGAAAGTGAAAGATAGGTCAGCTAGCTGCTTTGGTACTGGAGTGATGGAGTATTGAGTGGCCTGCATCCCTTGACTTTATTGAGGAATATAATACTTAGATATTCCCCATGGACAAAGTATGCATGGAAACAAGGGGAGGGGTGTTTCTGGGAGGGCTGTAGAAAGATTGAATAGACATCAGAAGAAAGATCTTGAGGTACCAGTTGATACCTATGTCCAAGGAAGGAGTAAGTAGACAGCTGCAGTAGAAATGTATTCATATTCATCAGTAATCAATATTGACTGAGCTGTTGAGATGCTTAAAAGAGATTTCATTTATACTCATATCAGTAAACAAGATAATTTGAGCATGTGGTAAAAGCCATGAGGAGATAGGTTAGGACAACTTAATAGATATTGACTAGGATAAAGCAGAAGTAACTTGAGAGTGGATGCTGAAGGGAGGTCTCTCAGAGCAGGTAATAGATCGGCAGGAGGTAGGCAGGCAGGTCATGTTCTGAATCCTGAGAAGGTTCTACAGGAAAAGGGAGTAGCGAACATCAGGACCACTGGGTGGGAATGAGGTCAACATATCTTAGCAATCCAAAGAAAGCCAGTGTGTTGAAACTCGGTGAGTGGTGGTGATGGAAGATTACTGGATGTCACCAGATAGAATTGTAGAGACAGATCAAGTAGGATTTTGCAGGGCATGGTAAGGATCTTGGGTTTTATTTTCAGTAGAAAAGAAAGCCTCTAGAGACTTTTAGGCAGGGAGCAACATGAAGTAATTTACATTGTAAAACTATCCCTTCTATTTCGGAGTAAAGTAACAGAAAACTGCAAAGTACAGGGATAATGGAGTGATCAGAAATCTCCTGGGGAAGATCAGACTTGAACTACACCTGGAAAATTTGGATTGAATTTAGAGAAGCTGGGGAAAATGGATGGAGGCTGCATGGAGGAGCATACACAGGTACAGAGGCAGGAAAGTATAGCACAAGACACAATTTCCCTCCAGCATAAACAATACCCAGTCAGTCATTGGGATCCTGAGTTCTAGGTTGGTTGATGGGATTAATGAGCACTGGCCAAGCAGGGGTCCAGAGGAGGACAACAAGATACAGGGTCCAATCAAACCAAGTCAAGTTTCCAACTGTGATATCCATCCAAAAGGCTAAGTGAAAAGTTACATTTCAGGAGTAAGGGACCTGGGTAAAAAGATTCCAAAGGCTGGTGAGCTATAAAGTCCAAAAGAGTGGCTAAGATGTAGTAACAGGTTCTAGCTTATCGGTGGTCATGGATAGAGAGGAAGCTATTAATAGTATGAAGACAAAGCAAAACTCTAATTGCTTGACTGGGCTACTGTTTGCACTTTTACATTGGCAGTTCCTTGTTTAGAGCTCTTAAAATCCAAATGAGCCTCTATATGGCAACTTCATGGCATTAGTCTGAATTGTGCTTTTCTATCTGTGGTATTATTTAACTAGCATCTGGTTCCACAACAAGGCGATCAGCTCAGTAAAACTAAAGCCATTTCTAATTTTGCTCACTAAGCTATCCCTGCATGATGCCAAGCACATAATAGTTACTCAAACATTTGCTGAATGAACGGCTAATGCATCACCTTCTAAACATTTCATGAGTTTGTCTTGCTTCTTCCAAATCCAAACAGACTAGCACCCTTCTAGATTGTGAATGAGACAACGACACAGACTTTAATTTTTTTATACATCCAAAAAATCTTGATTGACACCTACTATGCATTACCCACTGTGAAAGATGTTCACTGATACACTGATAAGCATGACTTTCATGCCCCTATTCTTAATTTTTTTTACATTTATTTATTTTTTTTTTGAGAAACAGAGTGAGACAAAGCATGAGCGGGGGAGGGTCAGAGAGAGAAGGAGACACAGAATCGGAAGCAGGCTCCAGGCTCTGAGCAAACAGTCAGCACAGAGCCTGATGTGGGGTTCGAACCCACAAACTGTGAGATCATGACCTGAGCTGAAGTTGGATGCTCAACTGACTGAGCCACCCAGGTGCCCCAACTTGCCCCTGTTCTTAAGGAACTTAATGTTTAGTGCAGGATGTTAAATAATTTTGCACAAGGTTATTTAATTATAGTTAACATATGTGCTAACGAGGAAAAATACAGATTTCTATGAGTAGCATAAAAACCCATTTTCTACTTTCAAAACCAAAAAAAATATTATAATCTTGGAGGAAGATTACTTGTAATTTGTATGGTACCTAGAACAGGCCCATTCAAAGTGCTAAATGCTTGTCCGAGTAGAAAATCAAGCTGACATATTGACATTACATGACAATACATGCTGACCATGCTAATCAGTCTATCACTCTATTTGTTCTATCAAAATAGCACTGAAATCATGATGTCTTTATTCTTGTCCTACAGATAAGGTGATCAGGGAATTACTGAAGAGACTTTCCATGGGGTAGGATAGTAGACATTTCTTTTCCATCTGTCTGTGCATACAGAGGTGTTGGCTCTTTCCCTGTGTCAGAAATTAGAATGATCAGTATAGAAGAGCTGGAATTAGATGTGTGCAGAGAATACCTTTAGTGATTAATAAAGGACTAGAGTCCCCTTAGAGATTTTAAATTGGGCTGGATGGTCATCTACCTAAAAGCACTGAAGAAATTCAGGGGGAAAAAAAAGAAAATTTAGAAACTTAAGTACATAAAAGTAGGAAAATAGAAATACCATGGTGAGGATGCCAGGATTTGATGAATCCCAGTGGAAGATTATTTTGTTGCCTAGCTGACCCTGAAGCCACACTCCTTAGGGATTGTTGCTTGCATTCGCTGTACCTTCTTCCCTGGACTGTTTTGTTCCTGCCCCTTTCCCTATTTACCATATTTTTGCACTTGAGATCTAGCCCAAGAAACTTGCCTCAATGACCTCTTAAATGTTGGACCTTCTCATTTACTCTTTCATTGTCCTGTTATGTCCTCTTTAACATCACAATGTGCATTTACTTTATTTGCATAGTTTTAGGTTCATTTTTGTTTTGTATTAAAATATATATAGACACCTGGGTGGCTCAGTCAGTTGAGCATCTGACTTCAGCCCATGTCCTGATCCTGCGCTTCCTGGGTTCGAGCCCTGGGTCAGGCTCTGTGCTGACAGCTCAGGGCCTGGAGCCTGCTTCGGATTCTGTGTCTCCCTCTCTCTCTGCCTCTTCCCAGCTTACACTCTGTCTCTCTGTCTCCTCAAAATAAATAAACATTAAAAAATTTATATATATATATGTTATGTACGTATATGTGTATATATATATAATCAGTGGGGGAGAGGGGCAGAGGGAGAGACTGAGAGGATCTCAGGCAGGCTCCATGCTCAGTGCAGAGCTTGACAAGGGGCTCAGTCCCACAACTGGGGAATCATGACCTGAGCGGAAATCAAGAGTCAGAGGCTCAACTGACTGAGCCACCCATGAGTCCCAGTAATTTGTATCTTTAATTACATTTTTTTTTAGGGAAAATCTCCCTAAAATGTAAGCTTCATGAAGTCGTCTATCTATTCTGTGTTAACTTCAAACTTAAAAAGTAATCGGGCATGTGAAAAGTGCTACATAAATATTTATGAAGGAGGAAATGAAAATTGTTTGGCTATGATGGGGACTGTAAGGATTGCATTTTACTTTGGTGAAAATCACTTGGATTTTCCAGGCTCACAGAGAAAGAAACTCATTAACTCTTTTCTTTATTTCTTCCCTTATTTAAGTACTTTTAGCAGGCAGTTTTTGTATGTGTGTATACCTCAGAGTGTACTTATATTTCCCCCCAGCTTTATTAAAGTATAATTGACAAATAAAAGTTGTGTATATTTAAGGTGAACAACATGATGTCTTGATATACATGGTGAAATGATTACCACAATCAAGCCAATTAACATATTCATCACCTCAACATACTTACAATTCTATGTGCATGATAACAATTAAGATCAACCCTCTTAAGCAAATTTTAAGTATATAATACAGTATTACTAACTATATTCACCATGCTATACTTTAGCCTTAAATCATCTCACACAACTGGATTTTTACAATTTTTTCCCAGTTGAAATCCTCTGATGCTTAAACTGAAGCTTGAGGCCTATTTTTCTCCTCTAGTGATAAGAAGCTTCATGTATTTATTCTATCCTCTCAGTTTGCTTCTCTTTAAGTAATTTCTTTCCCCATCCCTCTCCTGTGAGGAAGTAGAAAGAGCACTGACTGTGTGTCTGGGAAAAAAAAAAAGTGAATTTGCCATTGAGATTTTGGTCACAAAAACCTTCTAAGATGTGTCACTTATTTTTTTTTAATTTTTTTAATGTTTATTTATTTTTGAGACAGAGACAGAGCATGAATGAGTGAGGGTCAGAGAGAGAGGGAGACACAGAATCCGAAGCAGGCTCCAGGCTCTGAGCTGTCAGCACAGAGCCCGACGCAGGGCTCAGACTCACGGACTGGACCGTGAGATCATGACCTGAGCCGAGAGCCGAAATCGGACGCTTAACCGACTGAGCCACCCAGGCACCCCAGATTTGTCACTTATAAAATGAGCAAGTTGGAGTAGATGATAATGTAAAGTGCTTTCTAAGTCTAAGATGTTATGATTCATAGGAATTATTTTTAAATCTTTTATTCCTGCTTCCAGCCAATCTTTCTAGAAGTCAGAATTGGACAACAGATGCTAAAGAAGGGCTTGGCTGAAGCTTGAGTTAAGTGAGAAGGTAATGTCAGTTTTAATTTAGGTTTTGATTTTGCTGACTGCTCTTACAGGGAGCCCCAAATACTCTAAATCACATGGGAACCTTAATTACTAAAATTTGCCCATCCCTATGGAGATGCTCTGGAAACTCAGACATAGTTTTCAGAATAAGCCATGATGTTGGCTGAAGGGAAAAGGCCAAGGGATGATTTTTTTCATAAAAGGATAACCTGTGAAAAATGAATAAATCCAGAAACTTCATGGTTTTTACCAGAATCCAACTTCTCCTGGAAGCCTTTTTCTTTTTTAACAAAACATGTTTTGCCATTGATCTAGATGGCAGAGAGAAGCAGAAAGAACCATAATGAAGACAGAGTATTCAGAAGTTAAGAACTTATACACTGGACTTAGATCAGTGTTTGGGTCACTTAACTCATCTATAACCTTGGACAAGCCACGTATCAGTTCCGAGTCTTAGGTTCCTTATCTGTAAGATGTCCATAGCGATGGTACTGGTATCCTACTTCTGTGCTCATGTTTTAAACGAGTTGATATATAAAAAGTGTTGATCACATTGCCTACTTCATTATCAATGCTCCATAAATATTAGCCATGACTCTATTACTGTAATCCTTATAAGACCAAACCAGTATTTGTGAGCAGCGTACGAAATCAGATGGAGAAAAGAGTCTCTCCCTAGTATTCGTGACCTCTTCTCACCTTTACACCTTTCATTGTTGTTGAAACTGCAAATACTTTGAAAAGAAGGTATGCTTAGCAATGTAACAGTATATTAATGGCTTCCAACTTGTTATGAATTATTTTAAAATAGGGAAGAGAGACAAATTTTCACTAATGGAATTCCCTGACCCAATCTATCTCCTAAAACTGTCTCCTTTACTTCCGGCATTAAAATGTATTCATTCATTGTATTCAACTCACGCTGAATAAAATACAGACTTCATATTTCTACCAGGGCCACTGGAGAATATAATAAAAATACAAGGTCCCATGTTACCCTCAAAGAGCCTACATTACAATCGTTAAGAGCACAGGCTTCAAATTATACAGACCTAGTTTAAAATTCTGGCTTCCTTGACTCCTAGCTACATGAACATGGGGAAATTATTAATTCTAAGCTTCATTTCTTGTGTATAAAATGTAACACCTTCCTTATATGTTCTTATGAATGTAATTCATGTAATGAATATAAGGTAATTCTTATAAAACACAGCACAATCACTAACATATAATAAGCACCTAATAAATGGCAGTTATTGCTAAAATATGCTATGGTGTACAATTTAAAAACACCTCATTTTGATCATCCCATACTTCAAATTATTGACATTTCTACTCCCTTATTAATTGAGTTAATTTAGGTTTATAGGAAAATCACTAATAGCAACAAATTTTAAATGTCAGTCATTTAATACAACAAAATATAATTTCTTGTTGAACCAAAGTCTCTGTGATTCCAAGTGAGGCCTCAGGCCAGCTGTCCTTTACATGGTCAGTTGCAAGTTGCATTGCTTTTTAAAATCCCCACCAACTCAATGCAAGAAGACATTTCCACGGATCCTGTGTGTAAAATGGGTACCAGGGAGTTCTAGTATTGTCTTTTATAATCTCCTCCTTTCTAGTAGACTCATAAGTCTACGTATTAAAAACCTCATGAAACGGGAAAATGCTGGGTCATAAAGAGACAAGGAGAAAATAAAATGGAAGAGGAGGACATTTGTAGGGATGTTTTATCTTTTGTGTTAGTGTCAATTCATTGTTTCGTAATTGTCCAGATGGCTTGGTTAAGAAAGTTAATCTTGATTAGCAGGAAAAGCACCTTCGTCATTTACCATTGTCTTCTCTAGGCTCAGAATGTGGAAGCAGTGACACATACACCACACTTTTGTCATCCTTGACTTAAGTATGCATCTTGAGTCTCTTGTCAGGGGGTTACTATTTTGAACTATGTTTACTAAAAAATGTAAATGTGATTCCATTGCTTTTTCATATTTATACTCCCCACCTATTTTTCCCTATTAAATTTTAAAACATTACAGATGTAACATTATTTTACTAGTAAATATTTCAGGACACATAAAGATAATGATTCTTTAACATTATCTAATTTCCAGTCCATGTTAAGTGTTTCTAATTGTCTCATAAATGTTTTCTTAAAGTTTTTAAAATCAAACTACAAACCAGGACAATTTGTAACATTTCCTTGTTGGGTGTCCTTAGTCTGTTTTATCTGATTGGTTCTCATTCCTTCTTTATGCCATTGATTCCTTGGAGAAATAGGATCGCTTGTCCTGCAGAATGTTGCATATTATGTATTTACTTGATCCCTCATGGCTTGGCTTCTTTTTCCTTCTTCCTATAAGTTGGTAGGTGGATAGAGAGGCTGGATTATTTTTAATGTCTATTCATTGTGATGTGTGTCTATTATTTTTACTTATTTTTGCTTCAGTTTTATATATTCAGTTATTTTTTTGTAAGTTATTTTGAATAATGGTGGTGTGGACTTTATTAGATTAATATTTCTGCTATTAACAATTATAAATGTATAATGTCAAACAAGATATAAATAAGAGTTATGTGAAAGCAAATCAGAGTGATGCTCTATGGGCAGAAATTTGAGTAACTGTTTGAAAAAAGGGACATATAATAGTTGGACTCCAATTTAAATGGTTTTTCCCTAGTTGCAAAAATGGCTGAAAATTGAAAGGAATCCAGTAAAAAAAGTCATGGAGGATGGAAGCTGCAAAATCAGCATATATGTTCTCTTCAAAAATATTGATAGTTTCCTAAATTGGACATGAATGGGATGAAACTTCAAGAAATTACAAAAACGACAGGGGTGAAACAAATGAAAATTGAGCAGTTTGCTGGTGCTGGAAAGGGTTTGGGATGCAGTCATCCCCGAGTTTTAACAGAAGAGTAAACACCTTGGCCTTTTGAGTAAAATGCCAAAGGTTCATGTTTTAGGACTAAGAACTACATGGCAAAACTAAGGGCTGTGCTCTAGGACTAAGGAAAAATCCAAAACAGACCTTCGCTAATAAAGCTTAATACCAAGCTGCTAGAGGATATAGGTGATCTATCATTAATTTAATTTTCCCCTGGAATAAAATTCCACATGACTCAAATGAACACAGATAATGCAGAGTACATACAATGCATCATCTATAGTGTCCAGCACACTAACACACAATTACTAGACAGAATAAAAGTCAACAATGGACTGTAGAGAAATAAACAATAGAAACAAATTCACAGATTGCCTAATAATTTCATCATCTGGGGTAAGACTTCAAAATAACAAAATATGTAACAAAATACCTATGAAAGTAAAGTATGGGAATATTAAAGGAGACAGGGAATTTTTAAAAGAGAAGCAAGCAGAAATCCTAGAACTAAAAAAATAAAGCCTGAAATTAAAAATGCAATGACCAGGTTTAAGTGCAGATTATGAAATTCAGAAGAAAGGATCAGTGAATTTGTAGAGCATAGAAATTACTAAAGCATAAAAGAGGGGTGATTGGGTGGCTCAGTTGGTTAAGCATCTGACTTCAGCTCAGGTCATGATCTCACAGTTCATGAGTTCAAGCCCGCGTCGGGCTCTGTGCCGACAGCTCAGAGCCTGGAGCCTGGTTTGGATTCTGTGTCTCCCTCTCTCTCTGCCCCTCCCCGCTCACACCTTGTCTCTCTCAAAAATAAAAACATTAAAAAAATTTTATAAAGCACAAAGAAAAAAAAAACATTGGAGAAAAAAAACCAAAAAAACCAAAATGATCCTGGAACAATGTTAAGTGATTGAACATGTATGCAATTGGACTGGGAAAAGAAAAGGGAGAATGGAACAGAAAAAAAAAAAAAACTAAAATTGAGAAGATACCAGCTATTTATTTATTTATTTTGTTAATGCTTATTTATTTTTGAGAGAGAGAGAGACAGACAGAGCGCAAGCAGGGGAGGGGCAGAGAGAGAAGGAGAGACAGAATCCGAAGCAGGCTCTAGGCTCTGAGCTGTCAGCACAGAGCCTGACATGGAGCTCGAACTCATGAACTGTGAGATCATGACTTGAGCTGAAGGCAGGCACTTAACTGACAGAGCCACTCAGGCACCCGGAAGATACTAGCTATTTAAAAAAATAATTAAAAATAAAAATTGCAATGCATAGATCCAAAAAGCCAATAAAATAAAAAGGCAGAATAAACCCAAAGAGAACCAAGCATAAACAGCTCATAAACATTTGACAACAAAATATAGAACATATTTTAACAAAAGTCAAATAAAAAGTTTACATTTATGCAAGAATTTTGGTAAGAATTATAGCTGACATCATAAGAAGCAAGAGAGACCCAAAGACAATGGGAGGCCATCTGTAAAGTACTGAGTAAAATGAAGCAACAAGAAGGAAAACATCATGTAAAATATCCAGAATATATTGTTGACCCTTGAACAAAGTGGGGGTGGGGGACACTGACTTCTTGCCTAGTAGAAAATCTGTATATGACTTTGACTTCTAATGGTCTACTGTTTTTTTATCAACAACATAACAATCAACATACTTTATATGTTATATGTATATGTGTTGTATTCTTATAATAATGTAAGCTAGAGAAAGGGTTATTAAAAACATATGGAAGCGAAAATACATTTACAGTATGGTGCTGTATTGATTGAAAAAATCTGCATATAAATTTTGCAACTTCTTATGTTATTAATTAATTAATTAGTTTTTTATTTTGAAAGAGGGAGAGGGAGAGAGAGAGAAAGAGAGAAAGAGCTTGCGCAAGTTGGGAAGAGGCAGGGAGAAAGGGAGAGAGCCACAATCAAGAGTCGGATGCTGAACTGACTGAGCCACCCAGGCACCTATAAATTGGGCAATATAAACTTCTGTTGTTCAAGGGTCAAATGTGTGTTCTAGTATTTCCAGAGATGTGGGATAAGAATTGTGTTTAAATCTTTAGTATTTTTTAGAATGCTATTAATTTTGGAAGATTGAGCTAGGATGCCATAAAATTAAATTAATGGCAATAGATTTCCAATTCTTTATAGTGGTATTTATGCAACTAATTATTGAAGGGGAATTGAGATGAGCTAGTACATAAGTAGTTTTATTGAATACCTACTATATACCACACTAAACTAGGCCCTGAGGATAAAGCAGTGGGTGATGCAAACATGTTCCCTGGTCTCATAAAGCCACAACCCATAGTCTCTGAAAGGACATCCTATTGAGGAAACTCTAGAAGAGCATTTGAGAGAACTTTATCCATTTTTTTTTTTTTTTACAAAAAAGAGGTCTTTCTATAGAGATCTCCTAGAGATAGAAGGAAATCCTTGTTATCAGTATAAGAAAAATGATAATATCAAATGTGTCTTATTGGGACTTAATCTAATAAACATTTTCAAAACACATCATGATGTGATGAATTTGGTAGTTGAATTTTTGTAGAAAGAGCGTGGTGGTAAATGATTGGGAATAGAAAAATTCTAGAGCAAATACCTCTTGGAAAACAGCTGAAAAAGAACACTGTTCACAACACAGTAATCTCCTGGGATGACAGATGGGCACTTGGTTTCCTGGGACGTTCAGAGATTATCTGAAAAAAATATGGTGGGGATTCCATCATCATTCTACTGCAAATAGACTGAATTCCCTGTTCTTCTATGTGATTCCAATTTCTATCCTAAATATGAACTAATTAGTTTAGCTTTTTAAAATATATGTATACTTGTCCCGTGCCCTGGATTGTTTTTAAAAAGGTATAGACTTTTAAATTTGATTCCTAGTGATTTTTACAATAGAAGAGAATGAATTTAGAGGGAAGCTGTGATCAATGACTGATAGGAATCAGAATCTGACTTTGCTTGTAATAATTTTACTCGATGTGTGTGTTTGACACACTAAAAATAAAGTGATGCACACTGTTTAGAGAAGATAACTTCTAAATGTAGCCGAGAAAAATTTGTAAATGCTTATATAATATGCTGCATTTATGTGAGAAAATTATATTTAAAAATAGAGACTTATAGTCAAATGCACCATCTAACACTTTAAATTAGCGGAGGCAAGCAAAATGTGCCACAAAATCTCAGTGGACAAACATGATGAAGTTTCTCCATTATGCAAAGTGAACTGAGGATCAGGATGATGCTCTAGGACACGTGTTCTCTGAAAGATGACTTTGAAATTCAGAACTCTTAAGGTAAGTCCATATCAATATATATTCCTTTATGTATGGAAAAAAGGAGAAGAGAGTGTCTTTTGCACTGAAATGAAATGTTTTGGCCCAGAAGGAGTACCTATCAGTTGTGCTCACAAAGCATTAGCAAGACTTGGTCAGAACTAGTCATGTGACACTTTCTGCTAAGGTATCAATAAATGTTAGGCTAGAAAGAGAAGAATCATATATAGGTGATTCCTGGAAGTCTGAACCATGCTGATCCGTTTTCTCCTAGTAGAATGTAAATTCCATGAACTCAGGCGTGTTAACCACTTGAGTTCACAAGTGCTGTATCCTCAGAGAGTTGAATATTTCTTGGCTTGTAATGGATGCCCAGTTTGTTGAATTAATGTAGAAAAAAATCACCTGGAGGTTATTTCCTCTTGAGGGGTGGAGGCTTTTGGTATGGCAGGCAGTTGGACTTAATTGGAGTGTGCTTTAGTAAGTAAGCCGTATAATAATAATACTGAAGAGTAAGGAAGCTGGTTTGGCTAGATCACAGGCTCTGATTAATCATTCTGACAACCTCTAATCGTGGTTACTTTCAGGTACAACTGACATGTTAACCAGGTAAAAGAGACTTAAATAGTATTTGATATTCCATTATATAATTAAAAAAAATAGACTGAACGATGATCCTGGGTTGTTCTACTTGCTCAGTAATCATCAGGGACCCAGGGTCCCCCTGTCTTTCTATTCCATTATCCTCAGTGTGCTGGCAAGGATCAAATAATAGTGATCATCACATCCTTATCTAACAATGTGAAAGTAAGAATAAGTTTTCCAGAAAGTTGTCCTCCTATATCTCTCTTTATCAGAATAGAAATTACTTTTCAGAACTTCCTCCTGAAAGGTTTTGTTCTGCATCTCAAGGGCTACGTCTACATCACACACCATCATCACCCAGCTATGAGGGAGAGAAGTGGGCTGGAGGTAAAAATTTGGAATCATCACAGAGATGACATTTAAAGTCGTGAGACTAGATGAGATCACCAATGAACTGGATGTTGACAGAAAATGGAAATCATCAGGATTCTTCATTATTAAGAACTTAGGGCAATTGGTAACTTTAGGCAAGCTGTTTAACCTTTCCTACCTTCCATTCCTTCAACTCCAAAATTAGGATAAAAGTTAGATGGCGAGATAATTAACCAGAACTCCTAAAGTTACCTAGGCTTGTCTTTTTAATGTAACATCAAGGTTATAAGTGTTAAAAGAAGTAATGCATGTGCTACATGTTCTAAGTTCTTCATGTTTGTTAATTCCTTTTACCAAAGTATTTTATCGGCTTAAATGGGAGTTGCCAAGGATAATTATTTTGTCCTGCTTACTACCTTCAATGGCTTCCTGACGCACTTGGAGTGAAGTCTACCTTCTTGTCATAATCATGGAACTTAGTGGTGTCCCACTGTCTGTAAAATTTCCCTCCATTCCACTTTTCCTCCGGTCTTGTAATGACCGAGATGGTTTCACATTCCTCTCTGGTTGACTAAACTTTAAATAGCTGTCTTCCTGACTCTAGAGCCTGACCTCTCTTTTTCTAGAGCATCTTCTTTAGGGAACTTGTGAATTCTTTCTCTGAATTTTTGAGATGTAAGTCTTCTAAAATGTCTCTTGTTAGTTTTAAAACTGGTCGGTCTTTCTCAGCGAACTTGGAGCCATCCCTTTGAAATGTAATAGAAGATATCATTCCTATTTCCCAGTTTCTGTGGGAGGGTAGGAGCCTAACCTCTGGAAGCACTTTGTCAAAGTTCTAAAACCCCCTCCTCTCATGAAAATAGGAGAAAGTTGATTGTTATTGTGGATAAGGTCAATTAGCAAACACAGATGCCCTACAACTACCTCACCCTAGCTTTTAAAAATTCTCCTGCCCTTTATGTGGAGTTGAGTTTAGACCACCTTGTGGTCTCTCTTCTCTATTGCAGTGGAGTTGGATCATGTCTTTCTTGCCTGTTTAACTCAGTCCAGTTTTTGCTTTGACACTACCCTTCTGCCTTTTTGGCATTTCTGATCCTGGAACACACACAGCTTTTTCTCACTGCAAGGTGTTCACACATTCTGTCCCCTTTACCAGGAATTACCTTTCCTAACAGTTGCCCATGGGCATCTCCTATTCATGAAGATGGCAGCTCAGGGGCACCTGGGTGGCTCAGCCAGTTGAGCCTCTGACTCTTGATTTTCGCTCAGGTCAAGATCTCATGGTTTTGTGGGTTTGAGCCCTGCATCAGGTTCTGTGCTGATAGTGCAAAGCCTGCTTGTGATTTTCCCTCTCTCTCTGCCCCTACCACACCCACACTCTCTCTGTCTCTCTCAAAATAAATGAACATACTTAAGAAAATTAAAATGTCAGCTCAGATATCTCCCTCTTAAAGGCCTTACACACTTTCTTTGCGGACGTGAGGGAAGTTTATGAAGGGCTAAGCTTTGGTACGCTGACCTAGGTTTTGACTTGGCAGTTAGTGACCACAACAATTTCTCCCAGTTTAGATACATGAATTGTATTACCAAGTGGCTGATACGCGATCCAGTGACTCCCAGGTTGAAGTTTTCTTGCTGGGACACTTGAGTCCAACTATTAAAAAGCAGTGTGTACAGGGGCACCTGGGTGTCTAAGTTGGTTAAGCATTTGACTCTTGATCTCAGCTCAGGCCTTGATATATAGTTTTGATCTCAGGGTTGTGAGTTCAAGCCCTGCATTGGGCTCCACACTGGCTGTAAAAACAAAAACAAAAACAAAAACAAAAACAGTGTGTACAGTCATCTGCATAGGTCTGTTCTTTGGTGCAACAGAACGCTGGGTGACTGATTTTTGGCTCTGAGCACTGGTTATTTCCAGTCACATGTAGTGGAGACAGCAAGCAATTCCAGGTCCCCCACACTGTTTATCTGGAACAGCTAAATAATTAATCAAAGTTAGAACTGCTTCACAGTTTTTCTCATTATTTTACTTATAAAAAATATGTTTATATGTAGGGAGCTTAAGAAAATGCCCCAAAAAGGGGCACCTAGGTGGCTCAGTCAGTTGAGTGTCTGCCTCTTGATTTCGGTTCAGGTCGTGATGCCATGCTTTTGTGAGTTTAAGCCCCATGTTGGGCTCTGCACTGACAACACGGAGCCTGATTGTCATTCTCTCTCTTTCTTTGCTCCTCTCCTGCTCTCTCTCTCTCAAAATAAATAAATAAGTTTAAAAAAAATTTTTTTTAAATGTCCCCAAATAGGGCAGGCTATAGATATGGCTCTTGTTCAGCTTCGTAATTACTAGAAACATGTTCCATGGTATTAATCACCACTGCTGTATTCAGAGACTGAAATCCAAAAGCAGCTTCCATTGATTTGATAAGTCACCGAGTTACATCTCTTAACCGTTCCCAACTCCAGTGTTCTGTTCACCATCTCTTTCCACTGAGGCCAAGTAGAGAGTCAAGAACTTATCAGGGAAATGTGATTAATGGTGACATGGTTCAGAACAAAATCCTACTTCATTATCAGTAGGAGGTGTTGCTCTTAAGGTCTGGAGTTCCTGAATAATTGTTTCAGCTCATTCCATTTGTCCTTTGAAGGCACAAGGAAGCAATTTGATAAGAAAAAATCTTCCCCAGGGGACGCATGTATATTAGTTAAGAGAACATCAATAGAATGTCTTCACCTTTCACATCTTTGGCATCTGATAATCTCAGTAATGTTAATAAAAATCTCTTGGAGAGGGGGCTGTAGAAGATGAAGTGATATTTCATGCAGGCAAAAGCAGAGAGAAGAGAGGAGTAGCCTTAGCAGTGAGAGGAGGCTGGAGTCTCTGCAAGTTTGGGGAGCAGAGGCAAGAAATCCAACATGACAGTGGAGGCTGCGTCTTTCCTCAGTTGGGAGGAAATAGGAGGGGACACGTAATGTTAAGTGGATGGGGCGCCTGGGCGGCTCAGTCAGTTAAGCATCCGACTTAGGCCCAGGTCGTAATCTCACAGTCCATGAGTTTGAGCCCCATGTCAGCTCTGTGCTAACAGCTCAGAGCCTAGATGCCTGCTACAGATTCTGTGTCTTCCTCTCTCTCTGCCCCTCCCCTGCCTGCACTCTGTCTCTGTCTCTGTCTCTCTCTCAAAAATAAACACTAAAAAAAAAAATAAGAGAGAGATGTTAAGTGGTGAGTGGCAAGGCAAGTGGTGCCGGGGAAAGCAGCTTTCTTTTTCTTTTTACTTTTATTCAGAAGTAGAGAAAGGAGTGGGAAATAATTTGAAGGTCTAAAGGGTGATGAAGATTGAATACAGCAGAAAGGAGGAGATAGGGATCATAACAGAACACTTTTCGCTTTGTGATCAAGTACAAAGGAGAAAAATCCAAACTGACCATGAAACAGTATACGGTATTGTTGCCCAAACCTTCCTTTTGTTACTGATTTAGCCACCAATACACCAATCAGGGCCCGCCCTCCAGAAGCACCACGAGTCCAGGGTAATATGTATTGAAAATAACACCACTTGGTAAATTTATAATTTTAATGTAAAAGCCCAGAGTAGTTGTAAATTTGACTCATTGCCTTATACCCTTCATACCATGCAAAGAATTGAACCCATAACCATGATACAAGCTCAAACAGACAGGTTTTTTTTTTTAATGTTTATTTATTTTTGAGAGAGAGAGAGACAGAGTGTGAGCATGGGAGGGGTAGAGAGAGAAGGAGGCACAGGATCTGAAGCAGGCTCCAGGCTCTGAGCTATCGGCACAGAGCCCGATGTGGGGCTCGAACTCACAAACCATGAGATCCTGACCTGAGCCAAAGTCCGACACTTAACCAACTGAGCCACCCAGGTGCCCCTCAAACAGACAGGTTTTTACAAAAGTCTTGCAAGTTGCAAGATGATAATAAAATGCCAAGGCCTTACCCATCAATCCTGTCTTCTACATACAACTTCGTGATTTTGTTCTGGACTACTTCACCATTATTCTGCTTTTTTTGAAAAAAAAAAATTCTTTCCCAATATATATAGTTTCTGGCGTCCTGTATGTATGTTGGTGGTCGGCTTCTCCCCACCACAGTTTATGCTCCTCGGTGTCAGGGACTTTGTTCACTGCTGGTTCCCAACATGTGGAACAGTATGAGGCACAGAGTTCGGATTACTAAATTGGTGTGTAATAAACTGTTGTGTAAATAGCAATCCCTTCATTTTTCTAAGAACTTTTTTTTTTTTTCATTTGGCATCATTACCCGGAAATTCAGCTGGTTGCTATACGTGTAACTATTCTAGTCCTTTTCATTGCTGAGTAGATTTCCTTGTTATGGATGTTCTGTAGTTTATTTACTTGTTCACTACCCCTCTGCCCCCTGTTTTTTGGTTTTTGTTTTTTTGTTTGTTTGGTTGGTTGGTTAAAACTTTTTTTTTTTTACAATTTTTTTTAATGTTTATTTTTTCTTGAGAGAGAGAGACAGAGACAGAGCATGAGTGGGAGAGGGTCAGACAGAGAGGGAGACACAGAATCCAAAGCAGTCTCCAGGCTCTGAGCTGTCAGCATAGAACCCAATGTGGGGCTCATACTCACACGCTGTGAGATCATGACCTGAGCCCAAGTCGGACGCTTCACTGACTGAGCCACCCAGGCGCCCCTAAGATTTTATTTTTAAGTAATCTCTATACCCAACCTGGGGCTTGAATTCACACCCTTGAGTTGAAGTGGTGCACACTCTACTGACTGAGCCAGGCAGGCGCCCCTGTGTGCTCACTTTTTGAAGGAAATGTGGGCAGGTTACAGTTTGGAGATATTATGAATAAATCTGCTTTTGTGTTTACTTTTTTGTGGAAATATAAGTATTCATTTCCCTGAGGATGAATAGTCCAAGCTACAATTACTGGGACCCGTGGTAGCTGCATGCTTCATTTTACAAGGGCCTAACAAACTGTTTTCCAGGGTGAATGTAACATCTTATATTTCTTCCAGCAATATAGGAGTGCTTCCGTTTCTCTACATCCTTGACAGCTTTTGGTGTTCTCACTATTTTTTTCACTTCAGCTATTCTGGTAGGACTGCAAGTGATATCTTATTGTGGTTTTAATTTACATCTTCCTGGCGGCCAGTGATGCTGAGCATCTTTTCAGGTGCTTATTTACCATGTTGATGTCTTCTGTAGTGAAATACTATTCATTTCTTTCCCCCAGTTTTTAATTGTACTGTTTTTATTACTGTTAATTTTGTTTTCCAGTGTGTTTTTTTTTGTTTTTTTTTGTTTTTTTTTTGTTTTTTTTGTTTTTTTGCTTTTAGGCATTGTTTTGTTTTGTTTTTGAGGCCTCCTATATTAAGAGACTTGACCACCTTCTTGTGGGGGTAAAAATCTTGGCCACAAAACACAGCAGGCTGCTCACTGAGACTGGTCCTCATTTACCGTCCGCCTGCCTGATCCACTGTCTCTGTGATGGGAAGGGGAGTTTGGGGGCCTGAACGAACAAAGTGGCTCTGTAGCCTGAGGTCCTTCCTCTTGCTAGTAGCACTTACCACCTGGGTACCACTTGGCATAAAGGGGGAGTCCCTGACCAGGATGAGAAGGAGAGTGTTTTCCCTGGATGCTTATTTTTAGTGAGACTCCTAATGGATCCTCCTTATCATTGGTGGCAGGTGTGCCTGATGTCATCAAGAGACTTCCATTCCATCTGGGGGATGAAAAGAACCTACGTGGGCTGCCTTCTGCTAAGTCAGGGGTCGGGGAATCCCGTGTCTGTGTGGTCTCCTATCGGATGGGCCACTAAGATCCCCTCCCAGTGTCACTTCTCCAATCCCACCATCCCAAACCAGCTCAGCTTCTCAGCTCTGCTCAGACTGCTACCTCTCTTTCCTGTTATACCATTTTTGGGGTTTATAGTTGTCACTAGTGGGGAGTAGCTTGGTAAAAAATGGGTCTGCACTATCTTGTCTGGACTGCAAGTTGAAAAAGAACTCTTTATTTTGAAATAATTGAAGATTCACAGGACGTTGGAAAGAAATAGACAGGGAGGTTTTGTGATCCTTTACTCAGCATCCTCAATGTTGTGTATAACTACACTATAAAAGCTAAATATTAAAGCTAAAAATTTGACCTTGGTACAACTCCTAGAGCTTAATTACATTTTACCATTTATATATGCATTGCTTTGTAAGTGTGGTTTGTGCTTATGGCTCTCTGTAGTTAGATCTCCCTTGTAGCTTCATGTAACCCATACTGTAGTGAAGATAGTTAACTTTGTACCTTTTAAAGAAATATCTATTCTTTCTCCCCCATTCCTAACTTTTGGCAATCCGTGATGTGTTCTCCATTTCTACAATTGTGCTATTTCACAAATATTTTATCAATGGAATCATGAAGTATGTATCTTTTTGAGGTGAGCTTTTTTTTTTCTCAGCAAAAGTTCCTTGAGGTTCATTTGAGTTACTGTATGCAGCCAAAGTGTGTCTTTTTTTTTTTAAGTTTGCTTATTTATTTTGGCAGAGACAGAGAGAGCACAGGGGAGGGGCAGAGAGAGAGGGACAGAATCCCAAGCAGGCTTCACACTGTCAGCATAGAGCCTGATGCAGGGCTCGAACACAGGAACCGTAAGATCCTGACCCCAGCTGAAATCAAGAGTTGGACACTTAACTCAATGAGCCATCCAGGTGCCCCGAAGGTGTCCTTTTTTATTGCTTTGTAGTATTGAATAGTATTGCATGGCATGAATATACAGTTTGTTTAACCATTCACCCATTGAAGGACACTTGTGTAGTTTCCAGGTTTTGATTATTTTGAGTAGAGCTGATACACATATTTGTGTACATGTTTCCGCATGAAAATAAGTTTTCATTTCGCTGGGATATATGACCAAGATTGCAATTGCTAGCTTGTATGGTAAGTTCATTTTTAATTTTAAAGGTAACTCTATAATTATTTTCCAGAGTGACTTTACTATTTTACACTCTCACTGCCAGTGTATGAGTGATTGAGCTTTCTTGCATCTTGATAGTATTTGGTATAGTCACTATTTTTCTGATTTTAGTCTAATAGGTGTGAATTCATATATCACTGTGGTTTTACTTCCGTTTCTCTCATGACTGATGATGTTGAACATGAGTTCATGTGTTTACTTGTTTTTTTTTTTTTAATGTTTATTTATTTTTAAGAGAGAGTGCTAGCTGGGGAGGGGCAGAGAGAGAGGGAGACACAGAGTCCAAAGCAGGCTCCAGGCTCTGAGCTGTCAGCACAGAGCCTGACACGGGGCTGAAACTCATGAACCGCAAGATCATGACCTGAGTCAAAGTCCGACACTTAACCGGCTGAGCCACCCAGGCACCCCTCATGTGTTTATTTGTAATCGGCATATCCTCTTTGGTGGAATGTCTCTTCCTCGACTTTGCTGATTTTCTGAAGGGGATTTTTTTCAGTGTTGAGGTTTGGGAGTTCTTTATATATTCTAGATAAAAGAACTTTGTGAGTTATGTGATTTACACGTATTTTCTCCCACTCTATAATTTGCCTTGGTATTCTCTAAATAAGATCTTTCACAGAGCAAAAGGTTTTAATTTTGATGAGATCCAATATTAAATTTTTTTTTTTACATTTATTTATTATTGAGAAGCAGACACAGAGAGTGAGCAGGGGAGGGGCAGAGAGAGGGGAGACACAGAATCCGAAGCAGGCTCCAGGCTCTGAGCTGTCAGCACAGAGCCCGACGCGGGGCTCGAACTCACAAACTGCAAGATCATGAACCCCGTGGAAGTAGGTCGCCCAACCAACTGAGCCACCCAGGTGACCCGATGAGATCCAATATTTAAATTTTATCCTCTTATTGATTATGTATTTGGTATCACTGTAAACTCTTTACCTATTCATAGCTACAGAAGATTCTTTCCTATGCTGTTTTGTTCATTCTTGTGGAAGCTTCATAGTTTGATGTTTTACATTGGTACTTATGATCTATTTTGCATTATATGTTGTATAAAGTGTGCTGTCGAGGTCAACTTTTTTTTTTGCTTATGGATGTCCAGTTGCTCTAACAGCATTTATTAAAAAGGATTTCCATTCTCCGTTGAATTGCTTTTGCTAATTTGCTTATTTACTTTTGGTGCCATTCCTCATCTGCCACTGCAGGCCTCTCAGGCAGTAGCTAAGGATTCAAACATCCTGGCCCACCAGGACAGATGTCCTGTCTGTAACTAGATCCCCTCTTGTTTGAACTGAGGGTCATGTGGGGCAACAGAGAGGAGAAAAACAGCAGCCCCCTTTTCTTCAGAAAGACTTGGAGAGTTGGCGCAGTCTTCCACTGCCTCGGTCAGAACTTGACTGAGGCCAATTAGTGTTCAGCTCAGTGAATAGTTATTTTCCTTGATCTTTGTCTTTTTACTTATAAAGTTCCGGGATCTTCAAAGGGATTTAACTCTCATCACTCATTGGATTTTTGCTGTCTCAATGTAACAGACATTATTGCCGGGTTAATATTATTAGGCTAGAGTGTTCTCAATATTGCTTTTTTATAGCTGTCTTTATTCATCATTTTATTTTGTATGCTTACGGATGTTGGGGCAAGTGGCCTAAGTTTTGTTTGCCTATTCACATATTCTCTTTGGCTGATATTCTTGATGTGTGTGTGCTGAAGGAGATAAGAGGGGATTTTGCTAGACTTTCTCTTTGGCATTTTTTTTAGTAACACATGACAATACCGTTAGATAATGAAGTGCCTAGCTAGTACAATCCTGAAATTGTAATCTGAAACCATTTCTGTGTCTCACAGAGCTTAGATGATAATACCTGGATCAGTGGGAATTTGAAGAGTATTTTAGAACTGCTTTTCTCTTGACCACCTCCAGAGAAAAAGAACACTTGGGCGAGTCAGTAAGAAGATAGGGGCAAACATACATAAACACGTTAGAGTTTTAATTTTAGAAGTTTTAAGAGATAGCATTTAAAATACCTGTTAAATTCTGGGATATTTCCAATGGAGTAGTATTTATTCCATAAGCAGAGGATTTGGCTCTTGGCAGGGTACTAATATGTCCCTATATACTTCTGTGTTGGGGGAAGGGGAAGATTAGAATTTTCCTTTAGACTATTCTCAGACATGACTCTACCCCAGGAGCTGGACGGGGGTTATGGTGGTGGCCTGAGTGCCCAAAGTGAACTGGGATCCACAGAGATGCTCTGCCCCATCAGAGCCTGCTCATGTCATGGATTTATATTCTGCCAGATTGTCTACCCAGTTATACCCTTTTTTTAATCAGTTACTCAATGATCCTTTTATATACCAACTTCATACTACTGTCATGGTGCTTTTTATATAGGTGTTTATGTATAGAGTATATGTTATATATAATTCTAACATATAATAATTCATCACATGCATATTATTCTACTATAACTACATTTATTGTTTTTATCCTACTGCTGGACTTTAGATTCCTCCAAAAGGAAATCTGTGTCACATATTAATTTTCTATCCATGACATTTGGCACAGGGCTTGACTCAATAGATGATTTGGAATGAATGTATCCAATGCGTATTATTTTCTGCCACACCACTCCTAACAATTCTAGTTCATGGGGGATGTTGGTTTCTTTCAATTCTTACAAGTTATTGACCATACCACAAATTCTATTTCTCCTTTGGCACTCCGCTGTATTACTCTACAGTGATTGTCACTATAGTCACCTGCAGAGCCAGATAGATTCCACCCAAGGTTTCGTTTGATGTTGACTTTGCTTTATGGTTATACCCTTGCAGCGTTAGCTTCTGACTTGCTAGTGGGGCACATACTCAGAGATATCTGTTTTCCTTGCTCTATCAAGCCATTTCAAACCTACTTGAGACGGCTTCCCTGCTCTCCCCAGGGACTTCAATTATATAAGTAACAAACATTTTCTTCGCTGTGTGTGTGTATGGCATCATGTCTTGACATCAGAATCATGTCTGTGGGTAGGGGTATGTATGTTTCGGCAGATAACCATAACAGCTACTTATTTTTGTGTTTGAGTGTTCTATCAATATTACCCTAAGTCCATCTGTCTTGGCAGATAAGATATTGGGTCCATCCTGTCTTGGTGAATAATAATAAGCTACCTTTGACAGAGTCATCCATCATGTGTTGGTTCTTTTACATGACACAAGCAAAAGTTTTAAGGTATTAATACATTGATTTTTTCCTACCTCTCCCCATCTCACTGAATCCCTTATACTCTGTGAGGTATTTTCTGCCCTCACAGTGAATAGTTAAGTGTGATTGAGTACCCCTAGTAGTAAGTCAGGAGCTAAAACTGCAAATGTACAACTATCAAACACATCAGCAAAACTCTCTGGGTTAAGCAAGTGACAAAGATTTAAAGTCAAGGAGAGGAAGATGAAGAAGAAAAATCATATGGGAGGAGAAAGTAACATTTTGAGACTCCACCTCTCTGGGCTGAGAACTGCCCCCTGTAGGGGCTGTTGGGAGGAAGGAGTGTTTGCACCAGGTTGCTCTTCCTGAGGCTTTCCATGGAGTTCCAGTTAAAACCAATGACCAGCTAATTACCTGGTAGATTATCCATGGTTCTCTAGATGTTTGTCTTTGCCCCTCAGTGGTTCTCAATCCCTTATCTGACATATCCCCTTCGGACTACTTCCTTTCTAATAGCCCTGAAGATTCACAAATGTTTCTTTTTTCCAACTGGTATCTCAGATATTTTTAGGAATAATAAAGACAAGGGAGGAGGGAAGTGAAATTTCACCCTGAATAGAGTAGAAATGAACCAATGTAAAAAAAAACCGACTCAAAATAAATAATTTCCCATGGTCACAAAAATTCCACAGGGTACATAGTCTTAGCCCCAGTTTCCAGATGAAGAAGTAATTATCATAAAGTATTTCTTATTGCTAAGTTCTAATTCTTTAATGCTATAGAATTTTTACTTCTTATCCTTCTCTTTTCCCTTGTTTTTTTCTTTCTACCCCAATCTCATTTTTTTCTTGCCCTTTTTCTGTCTTCCTCTCTTCCTTTCTTTCTGCCTGCTTACCTGTCCCTCTTTTTCTTCCTGCCTTTTTTTCATTCTTGTCATGTACTCATCATCGGTCATGTTGTGTGTCCTTAATGCTACAGACACCAAGACAAATAAGAGACATGTATAATCCTCAAGGGTGTTCAAAGTTGATTAAATCTTAGAGAAAATAGAATTTCCCTTATTGTGGTGTGTAGGAGTTTCAGAGTCTAAGCAACAGACTTATTTTCCTCCTCAGCATCTTCAAGAAGCAGGGGGTGGGATAGAGTGTGACAAAATTTTTATAGCCATAGTAGGGCATCAGTTTTTATCAGAGCTACCTGATGCTCATGGGCGGAATTCACTTTTACATCTGTGGGCTACAAGGTGGGGTGATGTAGCTAATGGTTCCCCTTAAATCCATTTCCTATAGAAACAATTCCTTGGGTCCAGGATTAGTGTTGGAAGGATCCATTTAAAAATTTCTGGTAATATGTTTTACCCGTAGTGGTAAACTATTAAACTAATTAACTAATAAACTAGCTTCTAGGCCTCAGGGACTTCAGTCATGAAACTTGAATGAGGAACCCTTATAAATTAGGTTCTTTGACCTTTGCCAGAAATGTCACTTGTATTTGCTACCACTTTCACAAAGGTTGTTGTTGCTTTAGACAGTCCACTAAAAAACTACCACAATGACGCCATGTCAGTAAAAACACAGACTTTTTAGTTCTGAGAAATAAGCCCCATTCAATTTTTCTTAGGATTCAGTCTGTCTGTAAGAAGCCATTCCTTCATTAAGAATAGAAGTCGTATTGGCCCCAGGTGTCATTACACAGGATGTGGAAGCTATAAAGTAATCTATCCACAAATCCTCTAAAACCAAACATTAATTCCTTTTGCTAAAGGAATCTTTAACATATTAAAGCATTTTTTTTTGCACATGCACAATTAACTGATTAAGCTACCAAATATGCAATTATCCAATTATGAGGAAGGGTGAAAAATTAAGATTAGATACGGCTTTTGCTAGAAAAAGTAATTAAATTGTTACATCAAGAAGACATGGATGATATTGAAATCAAAGAAACTGAAGAGATGGGAAATGTCTTACCACACATAAAAGAACAGAGATGGGAAAGAAATGGTTTGATGAGACTAGGAGAGGTGGAGAAAGAAAGGACTGAAAAGAGGAAGGGGGGAGAAAGAGATAGGAAAGAGGGTGGAAAAGCTTATTGTAATATACCAACGCATATAATTGGAACACTCAATAATGTATGTGTATTTCCCTAAGTTTATTTTGTTTGTTTGTTTGTTTGTTTGTTTGTTTCTGGACAGTTTAATATATGAGACAAATAAACCACTTCCTGGACAAAATCCTGGAGAGCATTCTTTGGAGAACAATTGTTTTAAGACAAATAATCAAAGATAGTAATAGGTCCTGCATGTCTGCTCTTTGTTTCCTTTTGAGTTATAAGCAAAATCTAAAAAAGTGTTTGGAAGAGCTGTATTTTTCCAGAGGAAGTACCTCATGATGGCCTGAAGCTCACTTTATGGGGAGATGGTAAATCATGTAGGCAAGGATCGTCTTCGGAAAATTTTCGGCCTATCCTCTTTCTCTTTTCTGGGTGCATTTATTCAAGCAACATGTATTAAACACTTATGGTATGTCATGTGCCAGGGCTGGCCACTGGTCCTAGATGTAGTGGCTAAGAGGATCAGCATTTTCTCTGCCTTAATGGGGCTCCCCCTTTCTCCTTACATGAATGATTTCTCCCTTCCCTTCCCAATTTCTAGTGTAGTTCAAGTCATAGGTTTTGAAAGCTGTTTAGATTCTACAGAAAATTATAAATGAACCATTCGATATGTTTACCTTGAGGATTGTGTCCAGACCTCTTTTTAACAGTAACCTGTGCTTTTTAGCAACCATGAAGAGTTCCCTGATATCTGAAACTTGCATGCATTTACAACCTTGGAAGGTTTAGCTTTGGGACTCTGAGTGTTTTGTTTGTTTATTTTGTATTTTCCTTCTAGCGAAGATGCCATCCTTTTTTTACTCTTGGTACACCTGAGATGTCATGGATTACCTAATAGAGCATGTACTTTCAGAGACATCCCACATGATTAAGGGCTTCATTTCCAGAGAAACCAAGCCTTCACCAGAAAATAGGTCAACTATTCTAAGTTCTTTTGACTAGTGGGAAGGTGAGGCCACAATACCTGAGGCAGAGTTCTCTAGGAAGATAGAGGTCTGGAAAGGAAAAGTCTTCACTGGTACCCAAATATTGGTTGAAAAAGTCATTAATCCACTTTGGGGATTTGGAAGTTAAGGTGAGGATAAAACTAATCTAAGCGCTATTTGGTAGCAAAGAAAATGTACTATTAAAGATCCCAAAGCAAAAAGGAGGAAACATTTATAGGCTTTAGGTTGCTAATGAACCTCTGCTCCAAATTTGGGTGGTTAACCTTATGTAATATTGGTAGATCTCAAATATCACAGTTCCTAGGTCTTTCATTGGGTAAAATTAAAAAAAAAATTTCTGCAGAATTAAGTTAAGTGTCAATCTATCTAAAGCCATTGCTCTCCTTAGATTCTCTCCTTCTTAGATTTCATACGTAATGTTAAGAACTAAATGAGATCACAGGAATAATGATTCATTTAGGGAAGGTCCTCCTGTGATGGCTGCTGAGCTTAGCATTGCAAGGGGAATATTGGTTTATTGACCTCAGTCACAAATTAGTCCATATTCTTTGAACACATCTTGGAAATAGATTTGTAAAGTCTCCTTTTTTTTACCCTTCTCAATACAAGCTTCTATTCAACTGGCTGATTTGATTTCCTTTATATACTGACACAAGTTATGGCTTTTAGGTGATCGATCAAAAAAGCCACATCAATTTTACATCATTATTACTGTTGCTGTAATATTTATGGTATGATAACTTCACATGTTTGTGAATTTAAATATCATTACCCTAGGTTTGGCTCTGGCCAAACATATGAAGCAAATGCAGGTAAGGTAGTGACACCAACTCAAACATCTTGAAGTCTTTGGTGAATCTTACTTCCTCACTCCTAATCTCTGCAGTAACCCTGTGGAGAAAGTATGTCAGCATATGTTGGAGTGGGGGATAGTTTCAGGGGCTCCCACTAAGTCCTTTTTACCATGGTAGCTCTCACTCAGTGGGTCAAGGAACAAAATTGGAAGTTCTACTTTTTTCCATTCTAAGTTCTAGGACGAGAGGAAGAAACTACTTGGGTCAGTCTCCCATTGGACCCACTGTGAGATGGTTTGGGGTCAAGAATTAATCACCAGTCTTCCATTAAGAACAGTAGATCATAGTTGTGTTTTGGGATCTTGGGGAATCAATTTCAGTGCAGAGTCAATATCTAATAATTCTCAGAGAGTCTGGTAAATGTTCAAAGATTCCTTTAAGAAAGACTTGGATAAATGTTTATAGTACACGTCGATGGCCACTTGTTTCAGATTGTCCTCAGAGGAAGGTATCTTCCACCATGCTCAAGAGAGTCTAGATTTATGAATTAGCTTATGTCTGAATACTGTATAAAAAGCCATGGTTAGCCCCAAAGATGTGAATTAGATTTCTTACCACACCATCAATACCTAGAAATTTCTTACATATATGAAGTAGAACTCAAAAAGCTACATATCTATTTAACGCCTAATGATCTGATAGCTCATTAACCATGGCCATTTTATCACTATACATCAAAACACTCAAAGGTTCTGTTTCCCCTGTAGCTTATAACAGTAATTATTTCCTGTAACTCTACTACTCCAGAATCCCATTGTTTCCACTGAGGTCAGAAAAGAAACTTCCTTTGCAACACTTCCATCATCTCTAGCCTGGGAGGACAGCCAACAAATTGTTTTCAAAGGAGACCAATGCCCCCTTATAGACACATTTTTAATATTTTGTTGAAGGCAGTGTCCTCTGGGTTCTTCTCTGGTTATGGTGGTTAGGATATGGATGAGCAGGTTACACACAGGTTTATTCTGTCATTCCCATTTCCCTGAGCATTCTGACTCCTTCATATATAGGTTCTGACATCTCAACTTCATTACCCTTAGGCAATTCCTGAATCCCATTTGAATTAGCCAGTCAAGCACAATATTAACTTTACTCCCAGTGAGGTGAGTATACCAATATCAATAAATTTGCCCTAAATTAAGTTTCATATTTTGGTATATTTGGTCTAACACTATTAGTGTCTGCTCCCAGACATGGTACCCCAACTTACTCCTTTCCCTTTGTGAAAATTGGCAATGTCCTAGAGTTTTGTTTTGACATATATACTATTTGACATCTATCTATGTATCTATCTATCTATCTATCTATCTATTTATCTATATTCTTCCCAGACCAGGCTTTGAATTCTCTGTCTTGGCCATGCTAGGAGTTACCTTTTCTTTTTTCTCTCTTTCTTTTTTTCCTTTTATTCAGGATATCTGTTTCTGTCCAAGAGACTTAGGGATGAAGGGCTGTCACCCTCATCTTTGTTCTGCCTAAATGTAGCCTCCTCACCTAGCAGGGTCTTACTGCTTCTCCATTAGAGCCATTACATACAAGATCTGGTGCAGTTAAGCATTTAGTTGGTCTCCCAACTCAGTGTTACTTACGATCGGTCCCAGACATATCAGCTCTAGAACTCCTGGAAAAAGAGCACTACAGCAAAGGTATCATCATGGCTTTCTGATTTTCCACTTGAGTTATGAGCTGGGCAGTTAAAGATTCCAATTTTTCTTTTCTCAGGGCGACTGTTAGCTCTCCAGGGCTGTCAGAAGCAACTAACTAACCCCCAAAACATTCTAAACAATATTGTCACCATAGAAACTGAGTGCCACAGCCACTTAATCTCCCAATCCCTTGTTTTCCATTTGCACTTCATGCCAAGCCATCTTCAGTTATACCCCAAATAATGATAATGCTACTGTGCCACATGGAATACTGGTGTTTCATTTACCACCTACAAGGACAGTATCTATGCTCTCCTTAAATATATAGGCAACTTAATCTCAGAATTCTGCTAGGACAGTTTATTTCCTCAGGCCCTTCCTATTCTATCAGCTACGATTTTGGTCTTGGCAAGAAAAATGTGACATTCACATGCACTGAAGAGATTTTAATAAAGTGACTATTTACAAAGCTGTGATCACAATTGAGAGAAGATAACAAAGGCTGGCGAAGCACCCTAACTATTGCAAATGCAGTATTTGTTACCACCCATAGGCCTACAGGGGCAAGGAGAGGGAGCTGTTGGCTGAATTCAGAGTGTTTGTGGTTATAGGTTAATGGTTTGTGGACCATTTAACTGAAGCTTTGATTTGAACAGTGAGTAGCAGACAAGTCCTCCCTAATAGGAAGGGTTCCAGAGGAACACCTCACATCCCACCGCTGTTCATCTGTGCTTGCCACTGGCCACATTGGACTGGAAGTTAGATACAAGGTAGCCTGTTGTTCTGCTCCACAGTCCTCTCCAGAGCAGAAAGCAGGATGGGCAAACTGGAGAGCAATTGTTAGGTGTAATAGGAAACAGACAGCCCAAGGAGCGACTGTCATATCCCCATTTTATAGATCAGAAAATCAGGGTTCTGAGAGCAGGAGTCACCTGCCCAAAGGCATTCAGCTCACTATCTGGGATTTCAACAAAAATGAACAAAGTCTAGTCATTCAGTGGAAACTACCACAAAAAGCAATCATTTGCCATTTTACTCTACGGAGAATTTTATTCCTAAACAAGTTTCGTTTGTCACTAAAAATGCTTCTGAGGTAGGAATTGCTATTATTTTATTTTACAGATGCAAAAGCTGGGTTCTGGAGAGCTTAAACTGTGTCCCTAAGCTTCCCACTTGTAGGTAGCAGAGAGAGTATCTAGACTGCAGGCCTGCTGGTCTCCCGATACCATATAGAAGTCACCATGTCAGCAATCCAAGACTGTCATTCTTGTCATCTTCCTTCTCTTCCTCCTCCTCCACTTCCTCCTCCTACTCGCCTTCACCTCTTCCTCTCCCTCCTCCTCCACCTCCTCCTCCTCTTCTTCCTCCTACTCTTCCTTCTCCTCCTCCCCTCTTTTACTTTTAATGTGGAGTATTGACCTAACCATAAACACATATTTTTGATCAGTTTTTTAAGGGCTACTTTTTGAGGAAATTGTAAAATAGGTAGTTTCTCTTCCCATAGTCCTTTGACACTCATGACCACCTTGGTGCCCTCCTATCCTGTGATGTTTGCCATTCTAGGCACTTAGGTGTGATTTGCCCCTGCTCACAGCATTGAAATACGAAAGTAGGGAATTTGCCTTTTGCTTTGTTGAGACAAACATTTTAGCATCAGCTCTGGGATATTAGATTTACTGGGCTATAAATAACACTGATTAAAAAACACAACAAAATTTTTCAAAGGCTTAGGCCTTAGCATTTCATCAGCAGGGAAAAAATAATTAGTGAAAAAATGGGACAAACGTTGCTGGAGTATTCACGTAACCTATTTAAGGAATCGTTAAAATGATACTATTCTCTAACGTTATTATCCTTTTATTTTTGGTTACCTTTCTCGTGGGAATTATATCACAATGATTTTTTTTTTCCCAGTTAAGATACTCTGGCAATCCTGTGTAAAAGTAGTAAAGAAATTAGCTGACTTTTTTTTGAGACAGCTATAAGTTTCCATGATGTTGAACTGAAGACGTCTTACTTACACGTCTATTTCCTATTGATTTTAAGACGCTACTGTCACTTTTTTTTTGCTGTCACATTATATAAAGAATCAGTTTTCATTTAGAGTGTCACGTGACAACCTCTACTTCAGTAATTGACTAAACCGTGCGTCTTCTTTTGCCTTTCTTAATTTCTATGCCCTGGATGTGATGTTCAAATAAGAATACAAATAAAGTTCTGAAAACTGTGTTTAATTAGGGGATTACAAGTAACTGACCAGGTTACCTGTTTTCCACTGTAGGATTTCATAATACATTTAACACATTTTTATTGAGTACTCACCATGTGCTAGTGCTATAACACAATCCAGGAATAGAGGCTAGGGTGGCAGGAGAAAAGTGTGTGAAGGGAAACGTTTTCAGGTAATGTGTTCTAAGAAGTAGCCATGGACTAGGGCATGTGGGATATTGGTAGGGAAATCACAGGGCAATGGCATCTTTCTTCTCTCAGTAGAATGAATGTTCCAGTAAAATAGATTGGGAGGAAACAAGGAAGGCTGATTGCAAAGCTGATGTGGAGCTGAGCACAAAGCTGAAGGTGATAGCATGTTCTTTTACTGCCATTCAACCTTGAAATAGCCCTTTCCTTGACTTTAAGACATAATCACAGCCAGCCAGGCCAGGGCCTACATTCACACCCAAATACCTCAAGAGGTGAGGCCTCAGAGGCATGGTGACTTTCCTCCAGTTAGACTTTCAAAGCATCCATTTTCTAATTTGCAAAATGAGAGCAATGGTTCTTTCCTCATGAGGATGTCATGAGTATTCTGTGAGGCAATTTATTTCAAATGCTCATCTCAGAGACTTGCACATATTAAGGGCTTAATAAATATTTGCTATCGGAATGATTATATAATGGTTCTAAAGGTTTTTTAAAGCATCGCTCAGGGCTATTTGGAAAATGACATATACAGTCATTTGACATGCAGACATATGGGGTCATTTTCTGAGAAAAGATAATCAGCTATAGTGATGATAGTAATTTAAGTAGAGAATTTCCCTTTTGAATAATATTCTTGATCTTATTCCAAGGTATTCTTTCAATGCGTCTTTTCTTTCATCCCCAAAACACTAAATTATACTGCATTAGCTAATGAAGTGAATAATGCTGCTGATGGGCTTGACATTTTCTGACCAGTTGAAAAAATTAACCCTGCTGACTATAAACAGCCAGGAAATTGGTGACCTTTCAGCCATTACCATCATTATGAAGCATAAAACAGGTAAAAAGAAAATGATTTATGCCTTGAAAATGTATTGTGGAGTCAGTCATGCCATAGACACAAGGCTGGATTTCTAGGAAGGCAGTTTTCTCAGCTGCTGTGTAAGCACAAAAAGCAAAATATAGATTAACACCTTGCTCTCTCAGACATGCAGGTTGTTTTTTTTTTATTTCTTTAATTTTTCCTTCAGTATGTATTTATTTTTTTGTAAAAAATTTTTTTAAGTAATCTCTAAACCCAGCATGGGTCTTGAACTCACAACCCTGAGATCAAGAGTTACATGCTTTACCAAGTGACCCAACCATATGTCCCTAGTTTTTTTTTTTTTGATAGTCTAGCTGTCTTTTTTAAAAATAGATTTATTGAGGTATAATTAATATACAAAAATATGAACATATTTAATGTGTACAATTTGATGAGTTTGGACATGTGTAAACACTCATGGTGTCATCACCGTAATCAAGGTAATAATAGACATATCCATCACCTCTCACAGTTTCCTATGTCCCTTTTATTGTGTGTATGTGTGTGTGCTAAGAGCATTTAACATGAGATCTACCATCTAAACAAATTTCGAAGTACTAAATACCATATTGTTAGCTATAGATACTCTACTGCCTATCTCTAGAATTTATCCATCTAGCATAAGTGAAATTCTATACCTGTTGAAAAACAACCTTGTATATCCTTCACCTCCCAGTCCCTGGACACCACTATTGTATTCTCTACTTCTATGAACTTGACTCTTTTAGATTCTTCATATAAGTGAAATGCTATTTCACTTAGCATAATGTCCTTCATGTTCATCCATGTTGTCACATAGGGCAGGATTTTCTTCTTTTTAAGGTTAAGGAGTATTCAGCTGTATATATGTACCATGTTTTCTTTCTGTATTAAATTTTTTTAATGTTTATTTATTTTTGAGAGAGAGAGAGTGCATTAGCAGAGGAAGGGTAGAGGGAGAGGGAGACACAGAACTTGAAGTGGGCTCCAGGCTCTGAGCTGTCAGCACAGAGTCCAACACGGGGCTCAAACTCATGAACCACAAGATCATGACCTGAGTCGAAGTCGGACGCTTAACCAAGTGAGCCACCCAGGCGTCCCCTATGTTTTCTTTATTTATTCATCTATTTTTTTTTTAAACGTTTATTTATTTTTGAGACAGAGAGAGACAGAGCATGAACGGGGGAGGGGCAGAGAGAGAGGGAGACACAGAATCGGAAACAGGCTCCAGGCTCCGAGCCATCAGCCCAGAGCCTGACGCGGGGCTCGAACTCACGGACCGCGAGATGGTGACCTGGCTGAAGTCGGACGCTTAACCGACTGCGCCACCCAGGCGCCCCTATTTATTCATCTGTTGATGGCCGCTCGAATTGCTTCCCTATCTTGGCTATTGTTAATAGTGCTGTAGGGAAAATGGGGTTATAGATAACTCTTTGGTCTTAATGTGTTCATTACCATGTTGACCTTGGTACTGTGAATATGCTGTGCTCACAATGGTACGCTATTACTATTAGTCCCATTTTGCAGACGAGGAACCTAAGGCTTAGAAAAAGCCCGTTGGAGGGTAAGTTTTCTATATTCTGCCTTTGAAGGTCGTAGTGTGAGATTGTGAGTGTGGACTCCAATTAGATGTATGATTATGTCATGGAGCCATGGTCTGTATGGTCTAAATGCAGTGTTGGACAAATATGAACCTTCAGCATCATGCTCGTCCTCACTTCACCTCCTGTTACTTTATTATTCACAAATGAGAAAAACAAGACACCACAAAACAGTCTTGTTTCTATGCCAAAAGCAAGTAGAACTGATGATTTGCCTCTCTGATCCATCCTTCCCATCATTCCCCATTGCTAGCCAGGGAGCAGCCACAGAGGCCTTCTTTTTGTGCCTTAATAGGTCAAATTTATTCCTACGTCAAGGATGTTGCACTTTGTACTTTTCCCTGGCTCATTTTCTTTTGGACTTTACCTTACAATGTCTTTCTTAGATCCAAGTCTTAGGATAGTTCAGGTATTATCTTTGCTGAGAGAGATCTTTCCTGATACTCCTTTCCTGCCATTTTCACCTTTGTTCACTCTGTATGATTTTGCAGTTTATGCATAGCTTTTTTCAGATCTGTTTGTATTTTTGTAAATTATCTGTCTTCTCTACGGGAATGCATAGTCAGTAAGGCAGAGACTTACCTGTCTTGCTCAATGCTGGATCCCCATTGCAGTGTACATAGTAGGCACTCAGTGAGCTTGTTGAATGTGCCAGTGAATATTGGAGTGAGGAGAAATACCATGGGAGCAGGTGCTTCTGACACCTCCATAGAAAATTTAGCTTTCTAGCATATCAATTACATCTATAACTCGAGAATTGGTGCCAGGGGCTGGGAATTATTAAAAAGACAAAACAAGAGATAGGCTTTGGTCAATTATCAGAGACTGTCTGACACTCTAAGGGAAAATGCATTCCTGGTGTAATAGGATAGCAAAGAAAGCAACAGTCCTAACTTAGAAACAATAGGAACTTGGCCCCCAGTCTAGAATAACACAGTTCTATGGGGACACCTGGAAAGCACCATACAAAATTTCATGGCAGAACTCATTTCTTTTCTTCTTTTACATAATAGCTCTAGAATATCAAAAAGAGGATACTGATACTATAATATATCCAGGGAAATTCAAAAAATGGTATGACAATAGAAAGCAGAATGTAAGGAAACTACAAGTAGAGAGGTGCACTCTCAGACTCTAAGGCTCATCTGTTTCTGTAACATATGCTCACTCCTGGTCTCTCTTTGTCTCTCTCTCTCTCTCTCTCTCTCTCTCTCTCTCTCTCTCAAAATTCTTATGGGTCTGCTTCCTGACTTAGCTCACTTAAAGAAAATATCTCACCTGATAGAATGAGATGTTTTTCATCACACCATGGGAGACTTAGGTGACTTAGCAACCAGAGGCCCTGATGTCCGTCCCCATAAGAGGGCAAGCGTGGTACATGGTGAAACAGTGGGTGAGAGCATATATGTTCTGTTACTGTAAGGTTAATCATAGTTAACATTTTGTAGAATATGACCATATGTAAAGCACATTGTTGTATATGTTTTCACATTATCTGATTTTATTTTCAAAACAATATTCTAAAGTAAGTCCTGTTGAAATCCCCATCTTAAGGTTGAGTGAAATGAAATTTGCAGAAATATTCAGTATCATTCAGGTAGTGAGTGGTGGGGATCAAATAATGCCTTCACATGCTTGACTCCAGTGTATGTCATTTGAGATGTGCCTCCAGTGCCCCAGATCCCAGGGTATCATATTACAATGCCACAGTTATAACACTTACAAAGCGTTTATTATGTACCTGGCTCTGTTCAAGGTTCTCCACATGTTTCAATTCCATCATTGCTCACAATAACCTACCAGGTAAGTTCTTTTCCTTCTCTTTTCCTACTTGTTATTATGTCCATTTTATAAATGAGAAGATCACAGTCAAGAGTAGTTGAATAGCTTGCTGAAGCCTTCTCATCTAGTTAATGGTGGAGGCTTTCAACCCAGACAGTCTGGAGGCAGAATTCAAGCTCTTAAAGCATTATGCAATATACTGTGACAATATAGCTATGGTGTTTTCCTATCTCTTGGTCGCAAGGTCTCATGACCATTAATTTGGAAGGAAAACCTCTTATGACTGAACTCTATCCAGGGTATGTATTGTCAGCCAATACTAAGAGAACACAAGCTGGAATAAAGATCTTCCTAGGTGAGAGCCCTGAAGTCTGAACCGACCTTATGCCTAATGGGTTCCAGGATACAGCCATGTGACTCAGAGACCCCTTTTAAAGAAGCACAAAGTTTGGACCTCATTTCCTTTGGGAGTATTTGGGTGGGAGGGTCTATTTGTTGATATCAGTTGTGTAAGTGTTTTCTTGTCTATTTCCTGTCTCCCCTTCTGGCATGTAAACTTCATCAAAAAGGGACCTATTCTGGCTTAGTTTCGCATGTACACTTTCTCATCCAGTGCCTGAAAACTGATAAACATTTAATAGATATTTGTCCAAAAAAGATTAAATGAATTCGTGTGTAAAGAAATTGCAGGATGCAATGAGAATTTTGAAGTCAGACACAACCAAGTTTGTGTCCTGGTTTTCCCATTTTATAGTAATGTGATTAGAATCAGACAAAAGCAAGTTCTGTCCTGGCTTCCCATATCATAGTAATGCAACCTTAGGCAACGTATATAACCTTCAGAATCTCAATTTCTTCATGTGGGAAAAGGGGAATAAATGTTCCTACCTCCAGGGTTATGATTGTGATGAGTCCATGAATGTAAATCACTTAGTAAAAGATCTTATTAATAATAAGTATTAGATCCCCTTTCGTTCCCTTTTCATTCCTCATCTATAATTGCTTTTAGTGGTGACTGTAATATTAGCACATATTGAAAGCATCAAAGGTTTCTTGGTTTCTTCACTTGGGAATCCTTAACTTTTCTTGTTCAACAATAAATTGCAATCTATATGGTAAACCTCCTGCTTTAGGATAAGTAATGATAGGCAAAGATATTTTTGTTATTTCAGTAATTGTAAAAGAGTTATAGAATAGGGTGCAGAGTGTGATTTCACATATGTCTAAAAGGTATGTGTTTCTATGGTAAAATTACAGAAATATGTACATAAAATGTTAAAGGTGGTACTTCCAATGGTAGGATTATCAATTATTTTCTCTTCTTTCATTTTTCAAAAGTTGGTCCTGTTTTTTACATCTTTCACAATGAACATGGCATTTCATATACAAAAATACTGTACTCCAAGTTATATGGCTTGACAAGTACAAGCAGAAGGAGAAGTCTCCTACTTATGGTCAAGGCTTTATTTTTCAACTAAATTCAGAGAGAAATGAGGAAGATCTCAGACAAGACAGAAATAATTCCTTTATGCCTCTAGACATCCTTTTCTGAAAGGATTAGAGGTGAAGAAGCTGGCAATTCATCCCAAAATTAGCATAAAAAGATCTAATAGAGATTTTTCTCTCACATGCAACTACTGAAGGAAGGTAGAAGGTGGAATGTTCCTTCATTTGTGATGCTGGTATCCACCAGAGGTTAACACAGGCCGATAGAAGATGGCTGTTGGCAATGTGGAGTACAGACATAGTTAGCTCTTGCTTAGTTCAATATAGTCCTCCTCTGTAATAGATATGCTTCTAGAAAGATTGGTAGGAGTCCTATTTCTACGAATTGCATTGTGGAGAAAGCTAGCTATATCAATTCATTCTGTTGGGAATCTGTATGAAGGATAAGTAACTCCTCCTCTTTTATTCCAATTTCTCTTAATACACTTTTTTTTTGGTGCTCATTCAGTGAACTAGAAAAATAAACGCTTGTGTATCATTAACCATAGTATATCAACATTTTTAATGTTATTTCATATTTCATTGAGAGGATGTCTCCAAATTTATTTAACCAATCTCTAATTGCTCTATGTTTAGATTGTTTCTGATGTTTTCTGTTATTTATAGCATTTTACATCATGGTAGTTATAGATTTGAACACATCCATAGGTTATGTATTCAAAGAATATGCTTCTGTGATTCTAGTTAGCATAATGCAAACTGGTCTACCACTTAGACCAGCAACATAAGATAGTTTGCATTTCCCACTGACAAATTTTGGCTGCTATTAAAACATGCCAATTTTATAGTTGAAAGTGGTCTCTTACATTGAGAGAATATCCATTTCTTAACTTACTAATATGATTTAAAAATTTTCCCTCCAAGTCTTACATACCAGTGCTGTGACTTTTGATTCTCAAAGTGGATCATAGTGCCAATGTGGGAGGAAAAATTGTTGGGTTTGAATTCAAAGTATTTCATTTATTAACCAAGTAACCTTGGGCAAGTCCCTTAACTTTTCAACGCTTTGTAAAATGGTGGTAATAATGGTACTTATTCCAGAAGATTGATGTGAAGATTAAATATGTTAAAGTATGTGGGCGCTTGGGTGGCTCAGTTGGTTAAGCATCTGACTTGGGCTCAGGTCATGATCTCGTGGTTTGAGAGTTCAAGCCCTGCATTGGGCTCTGTGTTGACAGCTCAGAGCCTGGAGCCTACTTTGGATTCTGTGTCTCCTTCTCTCTCTGTTCCTTCCCTGCTCACACACTCTCTCTCTCTTTCTCAAAAATAAATAATAAAAGCATTTTTAAAAATTAAAAAAAAAACAACTATGTTAAAATATGTAACATTCTTGGATCATTTTCTAAGTGCTTAGAAAATGGAAAGTATTCAATAAACATCAAATTCTTCTGTGAGTTACCCCTTTGGCATCCTTCTCTGGGCACTACTCTTTAAGAGAACCATTGATAAACTGCACAGAATATAAAAGAGAGTCCAGGATGACAGGACACATAGAAATACATTCCGTGAAGAGTAGGTAAAGGCTACTGATGGCGTTTTGACTAGTGAGGACTCAGAGTAATATGAGTATGAGGGATATTCTCCGATATATGAGGAACTTGGTGCAGAAGCAGGAGTAGATAAATCTCTCAATGATTTCATCAGTCAGAGCTAGGACAAATACATATAACCAAGAAGATGATTTAGGAAGAATTTTCTAGAAATGTAAGTATCGTTGTCATTTTTTTTTCCTGACAAGTATATATTTCCCCTTCTTCTGGAAATTATAGCATATGGATTTGTCTTTGAGAGTAGTTCTCCCTAACTAAATCCAGGTGGTTTGGGTGGGATAAACTTTCTCCTCACCCACCTTCAAAGTGGGCTCTTGACCAGGGCCTGGCTGATTACATTATTTTATCCTCTTCAAAACTGCTCGTGGGACAAGAATGGAAACATGACAGAGAAGTCCAGTGAATTCAAGTCATGGATTTTGCTGAAGCTTTGCATCCGAGGTGGGTAAAGTATAAGATTGGAACTATTGATAACCATCTTACTAACTGCTAAAATAGCCTGCTGGAGAGTGAATCCAATACAGAGAAAGCCTTGCATCTGATGATATGATTTGAGCTCCTGGATCCAACATTGCATGAATGCCACACTTGGAATTCTTAATTAGGTCAGTGCTCAAAATTGGGTATGCATTACTTGGAACTTAAGGAATCCTGTCTAAGTCAGTGAAAAGCAAATTCTTGATCAATTTCAGATGCTCAAACTAAGGGTGTTTCAGACCATTGTTTGTTGGTATTGTTAGCAGTGATTCATGCTTTAGACAGGGTATAAAACTAAATCTTTATGCTTACTTCCTCCATTAAAATTCTGCGAGAAACTTTTTCATATTGGGGGTCTCCTACTCAGCTAAATGCAAGATGCATAACAGTTGTCCATGATTTATGTTTGAAAATATGTCTGCTAGCCTGAAAATCCTAGTCATTTTAGCCAAGATGGGTGTGGTGAGTATCTCCCATTTCCACTCTAGACATTCCCTCGTGCTTTTCTACCATGCTCTGTGTTTTGGAAAAGCTGAACCTATATAGGTGGCATCAGTGGGTTCTCTTTCCCTCTGGCTTATCCCAAGAGCTGGTAAGAGATTGGAGGCTTGCAGAGTGTTGTGCTGGTATTCACTTCTCTGTGTTCATCCCTGTGACATCACTATGGTTTGACTGCTTCCTTTAACCAAAACTATAGTGCTTTCTACAGAGCTCTCTATCACCAGGTTCTGGTAACTGCTCCCTTACATTTTAGGAATGATAATAATGCAAGTTCTTGTGGTTTCCCAATACCCTGCCTGCATTGTGACTCTTCTTAGAGTAACCAATTTGTGTGTACCATCTGTTCCAGGATCTGAAGTAATGTGGAGATAGGTATTTTTACACTCTCTTGCTAAGGCTGTAGTGTTCAAAGATTGAGCTCTTGGATTCTGACCCAAGAAATCTAACCACATATCAAGTAATATCCTAGAACTGATAGCTTTGGAAAAGATCATTTCAATTCAGGTAGAATTTGTTGACAACCAATCAAACACAGCATAGTAAAACTAATTAACCAAAATGGTAATCAGGCAAAAGAGTTAATAATGGAAACTTTTTGAGTATGTATTTCTTACGTTTTATGTTTTTCATGTATGCTGAGCTTATATGATGTGATAATTAGTGTTCTTGTAGAGATATCACTGATAAGGGTCCTAGGAGTCATACATATAAAATTATGAAGAGCATTATCCAGAGTCTCTGGATATTTAAGTTGAACATTTTACATTTTTTGGAACTAGTATGCATATTATCTGAAAGTATGGCCTCAGAAGCCACAATATCCTGCGTTTGATTTCTAAATCAACTACTAATGAGGTATATGCCCTTGAGAAATTAAACAACTTTTCTAACCTCTGTTTACCTCATTAGTAAAACAAAGATGATAACGGTGTTCATTACACATTGCATATAAAGAACTTAGTAAGGCAAAGTGCTCAATTAAATGCTTCTATTATTAGTTTCATTGTGACTACTATGGTATTTTCTCCATGAATAGGCATCATTTTACCATCCATATCTAAGACTCATAAACTCAAAAGTCTGTGGGGCAAGCATGTAACATGAGTAAGTATGAGTGGGCCTAGGCCATTTTCCCCTCTTAATCTCTTTTTACAATCCTGCTTTTGAGGGTTTTTTGAAAGTACTTACTTATTTTTTAGAGAGAGAGTGAGCAGGAGAGGAGGAGGGAGAGAGGACAAGAGAATGCCCGGCAGGCTCAGAGCTGTCAGCACAGAACCCGACATGGGGCTTGAACCCACAAACTGTGAGATCATGACCTGAGCTGTCTGACAGTTAACTGACTGAGCTTCCAGGCACCCCTACAGTCCTACTTTTTATAGAGAAAGATATTTCTCTACTCTGAGCAAAACAGCTGTGGAAGCTTAGTGACAAATGCAAGTGATTCTGACTTAGTTTCTCAGGGAGGAAAGCAGCCATCTTGTAGTTTTGCTGCTGGTTGCCTTACAGGAATATGGGCCAAATCCTGCTAAGCCTTTTTTTTTTTTTTTTTAAGAGAAAACTGGATTTTTGAGGAGGATTATAGTTTCAGGGTTGCATATGAAGCTTCTTAATTTTTATTACTAAGATAATTTTTTTATTACTAAGATAATTTTTTAAGAGCAGTTTTAGGTTCACAGCAGAATTGAAGTGAAGGTATAGACATTTTCCATACACCTCCTGCCCCACCATGTATCTCTTTCATTGTCAACCAGAGTGGTTTATTTGTACAATTGATGAATCTACATTGACAAATCATAATCACCCAAAGTTTGTAGTTGATAGTATAGATCATTCTTAATGTTGCACATTCTACTGTTTTGGACACACATATAATGACATTTATCCTTCATCATGGTATCATGAAGAGTGTTTTCACTGCCCTAACTATAGTCTGTGCTCTCTATTCATTCCTCCATTTGCCCTCTATGGCAATCACTAATATTTTTACTAATTGCATAGTTTTGCCTTTTTCACAAATTATGTAGTTGGAATGATACAGTATGTAGCCTTGTCAGGTTGGTTTCCTTCATTTAGTAGTATACATTTAAGGTTCCTCCATGTCTTTTTTTTTTTTAATTTTTTTTTTAATGTTTATTTATTTTTGAGACAGAGAGAGACAGAGCATGAATGGGGGAGGGGCAGAGAGAGAGGGAGACACAGAATTGGAAGCAGGCTCCAGGCTCTGAGCCATCAGCCCAGAGCCTGATGCGGGGCTCGAACTCACAAACCATGAGTTCGCGACCTGAGCTGAAGTCGGACGCTCAACCGACTGGGCCACCCAGGCGCCCCTCCTCCATGTCTTTTTATGGCTTGATAGCTCATTTCATTTTAGCACTGAATAATATTCCATTGTCTAGATGTACTACAGTTTCTTATCCATTCACCTCTTGATGGACATCTTGATTGCTTCCTAATTTTGGCACTTGAGAATAAAACTTCTGTAAACATCATGTGCAGACTTTTGTGCAGATTAACTTTTCATATCCTTTGAATAAATACCAAAGAGTGCAATTCTGGGTCACATGGTAAGAGTATGTTTAGTTTTGTAAGAAGACATCAAACTGTCTATCAAAGTAGCCGTACCATTTTGCATTCATTGCTACCATCAGTGAATAATCATTCCTGTTGCTCCACACCCTTACTAGCATTTTGTGTTGTTAGTGTTCTGTTTTTTTGTTTTTTGTGTTCTTTTTTTGTTTGTTTGTTTTGTTTTGTTTTTTTTGGTCATTATATAGTTGTGTGGTGGTATACAGTTTTATTTTGATTTTCCTTGATGACACATTATGTGGAGCATCTTCTCATATAATTATCTGTCATCTGTATGTTTTATTTGGTAAGACGTTTGTTCAGGTCTTTATCCCATTTTTAAGTCAAGTTGTTGAATTTTAAGAGTTCCTTGTATATTTTTGGGTAATAGTACATGATCATATTTGTCTTCTGCAGATATTTTGTTTTCCTACTCTTGTCTTGTCTTGACATTGCCTTTCACAGAGCAAAGTTTTTAAGTTTAATGGAGTCCAGTTTCTCAATTATTTCTTCTATGGACTGTGACTTTGGTGTTGTATCTAAAAAGTCACAAATCATCTATGTTTTTTCTTATGCTATCATCTAGGATTTTTATGGTTTTATACTTTTAGGTCTGAGATTCACTTTGAATTTATTTTTATGAAGGATATAAGGTCTGTGTCTAGATTGACTTTTGTTTTGTTTTGTTTTGCATGTGGATGTCTGCTTTCAACATCATTTGATAAAGAGTTTCTTTGCTACATTTTATTCCCTTTACTCCTTCATTAAAGATCAATTGAGTATCTTTTTATAGGTATATATCTGGGTTTTGTATTCTTTTCCACTATTATTTTTTTTCAATATATGAAGTTTATTGTCAAATTGGTTTCCATACAACACCCAGTGCTCATCCCAAAAGGTGCCCTCCTCAA
>NW_026057577.1:36417777-36469944 GCF_023721935.1 Panthera uncia
TTGAGGAGGGCACCTTTTGGGATGAGCACTGGGTGTTGTATGGAAACTAATTTGACAATAAATTTCATATAATAAAAAATAAAAATAAGGAAATAAATAAATAAAACTCTGGAGTCCAATTGCCTGGGTTTTAGTCCCAGCTCCTTCACATTTACTAGGTTCATAACTGTGAATACATTACTTAACATTTTATATTTCACTTTATTTAGAAAGTGGGATTATAATAATTGACTCGTAAGAGTATTGGGACAACCAAATGGAGCCTCAAATGAGCTCGGCAAACACCTGGCTCATAGGTAGACTTCATCACACTAGTTGCTAGTACAATTTCTTACATTGTTAATTGTCTAGTGACTTAAGTATATAGATCAGAGTGAACAAAAGACTCTAAAACCAAAAGACTTAGACTGCATGGAGAATTGAGATAATAAGTTTAATTGCAAACATAAGAAAGCAAAAGTATATGTAAGAATGGGAGTTAAGGTTTAAATTTTTAAAAGTAGCTATAATGGTAGAGTACTAACTCAACATGATTTCCCTGTGAATGTAATTACTACTGGTAATGAATCACATCCCGGGTTTTTGTGAAAAATCTATGTAATTGCTTAAAATCTATACTTGATTTAGCCAGTATCGACAACCAGTTCTAAAATGCTGAGTGTCTGCGACAAGATGCTATTGGTTGCAAGTGATAGAAATTGGACATGAATGAGGTTGATATAGGTTTGTTTAGGGAACTGACATCAAGTATAAGTAGGACTCAGTCAACGTTGCTCCCCCCTCCTTTCATCTGCTGGTCTCTGCATATTAGGTTTTCAATCTTTTCTATTGTAAATGTGTGTTCTTCACACAGCAGGGCCATGGTTTCATGTTTCCATCTGTTTAGGGACAATTTCTCCATTTCTAGCTTGATTTTGAAAAATCTGGACAAAACATCTGATTGGGTTTAGCTAATTGGAGCCATAAGTATGATGAGGGAAGAAAGAATGTGCTGTGATCCTATCACATGGGGATAGCACCTTCCCCTGAAAGCAGGGGTTTGAGTGTATTATGAACAGTAGTGGAAGGGAATGGGGTTGTAGGACAGGTCTGGAAATTATGTCAAATAGTCAGACATCCCAATGTGAGCATACTTCATGGGAGCCAGAAGGCAGTTAATAATCTTTCCTTGTATTTTTCATAGTATAGGATAATTGTTAGATCTATCCTAAAGACATTTAGGCTACAACAAATCTTTAAAATTTTTACTCTAAATTCATTTTTTTAAGTTCATTACATTGGACTTCACATTTCTCAAACATACATCCTACAATATCTTATTAGTCTGTTGAAATCCTATCCCAGAAATTCTGCCGACTTCAAAAGGGTTCATAAGTATTACTAACATTTTAATAATATGTGTATTGCCAAGAATAAGACCCTGGAAGGGAGAAAGGAAAATGCTATGTTACTTACCTTTATAATTTCACATATAAAATATGCACAAAAGTGTCCTTTAAATGGGACAGGAGTAAAACACAGCCTCCTGTGTGGCATGTAGTAAAATTTCAGTGTCTGCATATTCTTATTTTCTGCACTCTTGCCTCTGATGAAGACTACGGCATTTATGATCCAGTTAGCATGCAAAGCTGTAGTCACCAGGACACGTGGTTCACTCTGGTTTTTACACTGTGCAATTATTACAGAAGGGAAATGGGGATTCCTAGGCTCTGAAAACTCAGAAGTATTTTTATCTTCATGAAAAGCTTTATCACATTTTCTCATCCCAGATCTCCTCCCATCTTGAACACTTGCTCTCCTAACTGGAAAATCTACAGTTTATTTCAAAACTTATTTTCTAAAGGTGTAATATTTATAAAAGTGCATACAGGTTAGATGAATATTAGTCAAAATTTTAAGGCAAGACTACATGGTATATGCTACATTTCGGTGAAAATTAAGCTGTTTGATGATGAATTTTCATATTCCAACATTGCAAGAAACATTTGGCTGATGAGAGGCTCTCTATCTTAAAACCAATTATGATTCTACTTTACAACCAGCTTTTACTATCATCTTTGAACTCTGAGAATGAAGCATTTAAATTTCAATTAAAAATCATTATTTTCTGTCTCCAATGAAATATTTCACTCAGACAGAATTCATTAAGTAGCCACTGTAAGTGGAACTCTGCACCAATAGAATAAGATTGAATACAGAATAACTCTATTATGCTCCCACCATTATCATAGTGAGACCAATGGCAGGTTTAGACTATTGTAGCAAATGTCTCCACAGAAAAGACAGCTGAACTGCAATTTTTAGCAATATAATTTTAGATTTTATTAATTTTGTGATGAAACTGAGAAATAAAGGAAGTGGCTTTTCTGAAGTGACATATAAGGTTTACCTAGTTGAATCACAGCCTTTGAGTTTGTAGTCTTTCCCATAACCTATACTGTATGTCACTGGAAGGATCGTATTTCATATTAGGGAAGTCTTAAAAATAACCCTCTTTCCCTCTTCTTTTTTGCACTGTGAGGTAGTGTGGCTTGTTGGTTGAAAGCAGATGCAGTCAAAGATTTATTTTTGATCTTGGAATTCAGCGATGAGTTATATTTTCCTTTTGTTGTGCTCAATAGTACATTTAGAATATGTATTACATGTTGTGAAAATACTTATAAATTTTTGGGAAAAATTCCCAGGCCTATTTACACAAACATAAAACAAACTACCTTGATCATTAAAGAAAAAAAAAAAGAAAACAAAACAAAATAAAAACTAAAATGGATAATTCTGAAAGGATAATCAACTGTTGATTATACTTAAACATTAAAATCACTTCTGGGCTTGGAATGAGTTTAGATTTTCTTTCTTTTTGGTGTGCATTTTGAACTGTTAACCCAATTCATTCATGTACATTAGGAGAGGAAAAATGACAGTTGAAATAAAATTACAATTATAGAGTATCAATTGGTTGAAAACAACTAGATTGCAAATTTCTTCAAGGCAAGGGATAGGTAATACATACTTTTAACTTCTGTCAGAACCATTAGCATAGTGTCTTGCTCGTGATGGATATTCAGGTAGTGTTGTAAATGAATGCATAAACACATGAATGTATAAAAGCAACATGCTAATAAAGGAAACAAAGGTATTTTGGATATCGACTTGCTTAAAAATAAGAGCTCATGCTGAATGGATAAAGAAAATCCATTACCTGCATACAATGGAGTATTATTTAGCTATAAAAAAAGAAAATCTTGCCATTTGCAGCACCATAGATGAACCTGGAAGACATTATCTAAGTGAAATAAGCCCGTTACAAAAGGGCAAATAGCACATGATTCCACATATATGAAGTATCTAAACAAGTCAAACTAATAGAATTAGAGAGTAGAATGACAGTTGCTAGGGGCTGGAGCAGTGGGGAAATGGGAAATTACTGTTCAGTGGGTATAAAGTTTCAATTAAGCAAGGTGGTTAAGTTCTGGAAATATACTGGGCAACACAGTGCCTATTGTTAACAAGATCGTATTGAGCACGTCAAAATTTATTCAGGTAGTTGATATGTTAAGTGTTTTCACTTCAACAGAAACAAAAAAAAAATGAGAGCACAATATAGACACTTCAATGGACCCAAGCTCATATTTGGTTTGGAAAACAGCTTAATGAACACTAGGAACTAAAGCTACTGGAGTTCTGTAGGTAATGATCACCCCAAAAATCAAACCCTCAGTCACAACTGACTCTACATTCCTCATGTGGATCCGTTTTCCAAATTGGTGTTCATGGAGAACTTTCCTCCATGGTATTAAGAAGTAAGAAATTCAGAAACACTTTCACGCTAAGTTTGAAAACTCTGAGTTAAATGAAAATAAACACAAATGTGTAGTTGTCTTTATTGCAGACTTCTTAGAGCCTCTCATGTATGAGATACTTTTTTCAAACTTATTTATACATAGATTTCTTTTTTGTTTGTGATGTTTGTTGCAGAATTGTTATTTGCCATGCATATATTAATATCTCTTAAAATTAGGTACATGTAGAACATAAACCCTGAGAAACACTGGCCTAGAGAATTAGAGCTAAATTTAGTCCTTTGGAAAATCCATTCACCTTTGCAAATAGTAGCAGGATTAATTTATCTATTTGATACATGCAATAGCATATCTATTGGAAGAAGATGCACTTAGTATGATGGGGAAGAGGAGGAGGATGATAGTTAAAATTAATTGAAGGGTTGTCATGTGGTCAGCATTTGGTATTATTTATTCCTAATGAATCATAAAAAGAGTTGCAGATCGAGAAACTATATCAGAAATTTACTTCCTCATCCAAGGTCATCGAGCTAGGGTTAAGCTAAATCTTATTTCATATCTCCTTAGAAGTAGAACTTTGCAGCCAGCACAAAACATGGTAGAATTAGTGCTGGATGACAACTCTCTTACTTTTTCTACCCACTCAGTTGTATATATTTATAATGAATATATTTTTTATTCCAGTTAGTTAACTTATGGTGTTATATTAGTTTCAGGTGTACAACATAGTAATCCAGCACTTCCATACATCACCCAGTGCTCATCACAAATACCCTCCTTAATCCCCATCACTTATTTCACTCCCTGCTTCCATCTGGTAGCCATAAGTTTCTTCTCAATAGTTAAGAGTCTCTTTCTTGATTTGTCTCTCTTTTTCCCCCTTTGCTTATTTGTTTTGTTTCTTTAATTCCACATGAGTGAAATCATGTGGCATTTGTCTTTCTCTGACTTATTTCCTATAGAATTATACTCTCTGGCTCCATCCATGTCACTGCAAATGGCAAAATTTCATTCTTCTTAATGGCTGAATGATATTCCATTGTGTATTCCACATCTTCTTTATCTTACCCGTTGATGGACAATTGGGCTGCATCCATATTTTGGCTATTGTAAATAATTCTGCTATAAACATAAGGGTAAATGCCAACTAGTCCAATTACTGGATCATAGAGTAGTTCTATGTGTAACTTTTTGAGGAACCTCCATAAGGTTTTCCACATAGGCTGCACCACTGTGCATTCCCACCAACAGTGCATGAGGGTTCCTTTCATTCCACATCATTTTCAATGCTTGTTGTTTCTTGTGTTGTTGATTTTAGCCATTTTGACAACAATGAGGTGATAGCTCATTGTGATTTTGATTTGTATTTCCCTGATGATAAGTGATGATGGACATCTTTTCATGTGTCGGTTGGCCATCTGTACGTCTTTTTTTGAGAAATGTCTGTTCATGTCTTCTGCCCATTTTTAATTGGATTACTTGTTTTGGGGGGTTGAGTTGTATAAGTTCTTTTTTGTTAATGTTTATTTATTTATTTTTGAGGGAGGGAGGGAGGGAGAGGGAGAGAGAGAAAGACAGAGACAGAGAGAGAGAGTGTGTGATTGGGGGTGGGGAGACAGAAAGAGAGAGAGACACAGAATCTAAAGCATCTCCAGGCTCTGAGCTGTGAACAGAGACTGACACAGGGCTCAAACCCATGAGCCGTGAGACCGTGACCTGAGCCAAAGCCAAAAGCTCAACCAAGCTACTCAGGTGCCTCTGTATAACTTTTTTTTTTTTTAATTTTTTTTAAAGTTTATTTATTTTTGAGAGAGAGACAGACAGACTGCAAGTGGGGGAGGTTCGGAGAGAGGGAGACACAGAATCCGAAGCCGGCTCTAGGCTCTGAGCTGTCAGCACAAAGCCTGACATGGGCCTCAAACTTACAGACCACAAGATCATGACCTGAGCCAAAGTCAGATGCTTAACCAATTGAACGACCCAGACAACCCCCGTTTAACTTCTTTATAGATTTTGAATACTAACCCTTTATCAGACATGTCATTTGCAAATACCTTCTCCAATTCTGTAGGATGCCTTTTAATTTTGTTGATTGTTTCCTTTTCTGTGCAGAAGCTTTTTATCTTAATGAAGTCCCTGTAATGCATTTTTGCTTTTGTTTCCCTTGCCTCTGGAGACATGTCTAGTAAGTTGGTATGGCTGATATCAAAGAGGTTGCTGCCTGTGTTCTCCTCTAGAATTTTGATGTTTTCCTGTCTTACATTTAGGTCTTTCATCAATTTTAAATTTATTTTTGTGTATGGTGTAAGAAAGTGGTCTAGTTTCATTCTTCTGCATGTTGATGTCCAGTTTTACCAACACCATTTGTTGAAAAGACTGTCTTTTTTCCATCAGATATTCTTTCCTGCTTTGTTGAAGATTAGTTGACCAAATAGTTATGGGACCATTTCTGGGTTTTCTAGTTCATTACCTTGATCTGTGTGTCTATTTTTGTGCCAGTACCATACCTTTTTGATCACTACAGCTTTGTAATATACCTTAAAGTTTAGACTTATGATACCTCTAGCTTTTCTTTTCTTTTTCAAGGTTGCTTTGGCTTTTGGCAGTCATTTCTGGTTCCATACACATTTTAGGATTGCTTGTTCTAGCTTTCTGAAAATGCTGTTGGTAGTTTGATAGGGATTGCATTAAATGTAGAGATTGCTTTGGGTAGCAGAGACATTTTAACAATGTTTTTTCTTCCAACCCATGAGCATGGAATGTCTTTCCATATCTTTGTGTCATCTGCAATTTCTTTCATTGCTTTCAGAGTATATGTCTTTAATCTCTTTGGTTAGGTTTATTCCTAGCTGTCTGGTGCAATTGTAAATGGGATTGTTTCCTTAATTTCTCTTTCTGCTACTTTGTTATTGGTGTATAGAAATGCAACAGATTTCTGTATGTTGATTTTGTATCCTGCAACTTACTGAATTCATTTATCTGGTCTAGCAATTTTTTTTGGTGGAGTCTTTCAGGTTTTCTATATGTAGTATCATGTCATCTGCAAATAATGAATGTTGTACTTTCTACTTACTCTTTTGGATGCCTTTTATTTCCTTTTGTTGTTTGATTGCTGTGGCTAGGAGTTCCAGTACTGTGTTGAAAAAGAAATGCTGAGAGTAGACGTTCTTGTCTTGTTCCTGACCTTAGAGGAAAATTTCTCAGTTTTTCTCCATTAAGGATGATGTTAGCCATGGATTTTTCATAGATGGCCTTTATTACATTATTCAGGGTTTTTATCATGCCTGGGTGTTGTACTTTGTCAAATACTTTCTCTATGTCTATTAAAAAGATTATATCATTCTTCTCCTTTCTCTTATTGATGTGATGTATCACACTGATTGATTTTCAAATATTGAACTATGCTTGCAACCGAGGAATAAATCCCATTTGATTGTGGATAATGTTTTTTTTTTTAATGCATTGTTGAATTCGGTTTGTTAGTATTTTGTTGAGGATTTTTGAATCTATGTTCAGCAGGGATATTGGCGTGTAGTTCTCTTTTTTAATGGTGTCTTTATCTGGTTTTGGTATCAGAGTAATGTTGGCCTCATAGAATGAGTTTGAGAGTTTCCTTCTTTTTCTATTTTTTGGAATAGTTTGAGAAGGATAGGTATTAACTCTTCTTTATATGTTTGGTAGAATTCTTCTGTGAGGCCATCTGGTTCTGGACTTTTGTTTGGGGCTTTTTTGATTACTAATTCAATTTCTTTGCTCATTATCAGTCTGTTCAAATTATCTCTTGCTTCCTGTTTCAGTTTTGATAGGTTATATGTTTCTAAGAATTGATCCATTTCTTCTAGGTTGTTCAATTCATTTGGAAAACTATTGCATGTAGTTTTTCTTATTATTCTCTAACAATTGTTTGTGTTCTGTGGTGTTGGTGGTTATTTGTTCTGTTTCATTAGTAATTTTATTTAGATCCTCTTTTTTTTTTATGAATCTTGCTAGGGGTTTATCAATTTTGTTCATCTTTCAAAGAACTAGCTTCTGGTTTCATTAATTTGTTCTGTTGTTGGGGTTTTGCATGTATGTGTGTGTGTTTAGTTTTTATATCACCTATTTCTGATCTAATTTTTATTATTTCCTTCCTTTTTGTTTAGTGTTCTTTTTCTAGATCCTTTACATGTAAAGTTAGGTTCTTTATTTTTTATTAATATTTAAAATTTTTTTAAATGTTTATTCATTTTTGAGAGGAGAGAGACAGAGTATGAGCAGGGGAGGGGCCGAGAAATGGAGAGACATAGAATCGGAAACAGGCTCCAGGCTCTGAGCTGTCAGCACAGAGCCCAACACAGGGCTCGAACCCACAAGCCATGAGATCATGACCTGAGCCGAAGTTGGATGCTCAACCAACTGAGCCTTCCAGGTGCCCCAGGTTCTTTATTTGAGATTGCTTTTTGAGGTAAGCCTGTATTGCTAAAAATTTGCCTTAGAGCTGCTTTGCTATATCCCAGAGGTTTTAGACTTTTGTGTTTTCATTTTCATTTGTTTCCTTTTTTTTTTTTTTAAATTTCTTCTTTTATTTCCGGAGTGACCCGTTTATTATTTAGCAGCATGTTATTAACCTCCATGTATTTGTGGCCTTTCCAGATTTTTTCTTTTGGTTGACTTCTAGTTTCATACTGTTGTGGTCAGAAAAGATGAATGGTATGACTTCGATCTTTTTAAATTTGTTGAGGCTTGTTTTGTGGACTAATATGTGGTGTATTCTGGAGAATATTCCATGTGGATATGAAAAGAATGTATATTCTGTTTTAGGATGGAATGCTCTGAATATATCTGTTAGATCCACCTGGTCCAGTGTATCACTCAAACCCACTGTTTCCTTGGTGATTTTCTGTTTAGATGATATGCCCATTGATCTAAATGGGGGTGTTAAAGTCCCCTACTATTATTGCATTATTATCTATTAGTTCTTTCATGTTTATTGTAGAGTGTTTTCTTTATTTGGGTGTGCTCACATTTGGTGCATAAATATTTATTCTTAAAACTCCAGTCTTTAAGTCCTGCTGGTTTCAAGAACTCACAAAATTTGGCCACTCTTGCTTTCCAAGCCAACTGTTATGGGGGTTTGTCTTACCCATGTGTTGCCCTGTGTGCTTGTCTGTCTCTCGCCCTTCTCCATGACTGCAGTCCTCTTCCCACTGCAGTGGCACCTCTCTGCGTCTCTCCAAAACTGGGTCTCTGCACTTCCTACCTTCTTTGATGTGGTCTCTCCTCTACCTTTAGTTGTAGGGTTTGTTCTGCCAGTCCTCAGGTCATTTGCTGGAGTATTTAGGATGATTTGATAGTTATATAGTTGTATTCCTGCAATAAGATGAGCCTACTCTGCCCCCATCTTCTACATCTAATTATAATCAATATTTTTGAATATAGACAAGTAGAGGGAAGTACTAAATTATCACCCATATATTAACCTCCAAGACTTAATAATTTTCCATATATGTATATGGATCTGTGTGTACATGTATTACATGTGTGTATATTTACTGAAGTATTTTCAGATAAATTAAAGAATTAATAACATTTTACTTCTAAATTCACCACTATGCATCTCTACAAATGAAGACATTTTCTTATATAACTTAAATGAATTTATACCTAAGAAATCATATTTTCATAATTATCTCAAAAATGACTACTTCACCTTGATTATTCCAACTACTATGCAGTCAATGATGACACCTATCATTTTATTGGTATATCTCTTAAAATTTCAATTTAGCACACTCCCTGCCACCTTCTCCACCCTCCTATCCCCTGAAAAGACTTCTTGAAAACATTGGGCCTATTATCTTTCAGAAATGTCCCACTTTCTGGGTTTGTGTGATTATTTCCTTGTTTTCTTATTACTTGTTTTTGTTTTTCCTGTAAATGTAAGTTAGACCTACAGATTGTATAAAATTTAATTAAAACCTTTTTGTTAGAATTGCCTGAGGATGCTTGGGTGGTTCAGTAGGCTAAGCATCCAACTTTGGCTCAGGTCATGATCTCACGGTCTGTGGGTTTGAACCCTCATTGGACTCTGTGCTGACAGCTCAGGGCCTGGAGCACAGGCCTGATTCTGATTCTGTGTCTCCCTCTCTCTCTGCTCCTCCCCTGCTTATGCTCTGTTTTTATCTGTCTCTCAAAAATAAACATTAAAAAAAATTAAAAAAGAATTGTTTGTATGCAATACCATTAATTTCATAATGAATTATATGTCGAGGCATATAACGCATGTTTTTCTCACTTATAGTGGTTATAAGATTGAGGCCTGCATTCAGGTGGTAAAGGCTAGGTCCTTCTATTATAAACTTACATTTCCTGGGACGCCTGGGTGGCTCAGTCAGTTAAGCGTCCGACTTCATCTCAGGTCATGATCTAGTCGTTCATAAATTTGAGCCCCAGGTCGGGCTCTGTGCTGACAGCTCAGAACTTGGAACCTGGAACCGGCTGCAGATTCTGTGTGTCTCTCTCTGCCTCCCCTGCTCACAGTCTGTCTCTCTCTCTCAAAAAACAAAAGTAAATAACCAAACAAATAAATAAATAAACTCACATTTCCCACTTTATGACCAGAAAGATGACGGATTGATATTTTGCATCTTGTGAATGTGTGATTTTCCAATAACTTCTTATTTAATTGCTTAAACACTTATTATTGCTCCTTTCTTGAATTGATTATATTTTAGGCATTGATTTTTTAATGCTTTACACATTTATCAACTATAATTCATCTGTGAAGGTCTCTTCGATCAAACTAGGGCTGTTTGATCACCCTGAATTCTAGTATCTATTATAAAGGCAAGATAAACAATGATTTTCATTTAAGCATAACTTTTTAGAGAAATGGTAATAAATGAGGATTTTTATGTGTTTCTTTTGGTTTTGGTTCTTTTTATTAATGTTTATTTGTTTATTTTGGTGGGGGGAGGAGAGAGAGAGAGAGTCCCATGTAGGCTCCTCATTGTCAGTGCAGAGCTGATGTAGGGCTTGATCTCACAAACCTTGAGATCATGACCTTAGCCGAAATCAAGAGTCAATTGCCTAACTGACAGAGTCACTCAGGCACCCAGGTTTTGGTTCTTTTTAAGTACAAATGTAGTATAAAGGATTTTAATGTACTAATGTGTTAAAATAAGTTAGTGTTCTTTTTAATACTCGTTTGTCTCCTTTGAATTATCTCCTTCCATTTATCAACTCTATTACTACAACCCAATTAGTCTCTGAAAGTGTTCTTGCTTTCAGGCAAAAGATGTCCCAGGTACATCTAAGTCCTCTTACCTTCTTCATACCTGGAATCAACTATTTCTCCAAAGAGCTCAATTTCCATCAAAAGGATTGGTGCTTAGAGACCAAAATCTGGTGTTGGAATGGCATTGCTTTTAGGTTCTTTTAACAGTGGACAAAACTAAAAAATGCATCTAATATATGTACATTTACATGTGCATAATATATTTATGCATCTTTAAAAACAGTTATATTAGTTTGAATTTTTATTCAACTACTTGGATTTTACACTTGTGTCTCTGTCACCTTTTCTATTGTTTTGAAAATCTGTGATTTCTAATTACATTAACATAATTGTTTATTTACATTTTCCTTCAATGTCTGTAAAACATCTTTAGCTTACAGCTACATGTACTGAATGAATTTTATCTTTTTTGCAGCTCGGGTTGTTCTTAGTGTAGATCTCACTCTGTATGTTCAGTTCAAGAAATACATTCTACAGGCATCCAAAATGATTACTTCTCTCTGTTATGATATTTTTGTTTACTATTTTTTTAATATACAAAATGCATGGTTAGGGTTAAAACTATATATGTGAAATGGTACTCTAAGGCAATTCTCATTGTCTTCTCTATTCCCATTATACCAATTCTCCCACCTCTATAGGGAACCATTTTATTAGTTTTTGATTTACCTTTTCACTGATTCTTTTTCCCAGCAATATCCTATATGCATACATATTTTCTCTCTTTTCTTACACAAAATGCAGCCTAATAAATCAGTGAAAAATGTAAGTGAAAAAGAAGGTTATCTCTGCATCTTGGAATTCACTTCATGTCAGTACAGAGAGTGCTTCCTCCCTCTTCTTACAGCTGCATGATATTCTGATGTGTGCTTCTATCATCATTTACTCAACCAGCTCCCTCTTGATGAACATTTGCATTATTTGCAATCATTTGCTATTAAAAATAATGCCACAAAAGTAACCTGACACATAATTGAATTCCTACTTTTTCAGGTATACTCTGGTCAAAAGGTTAATGCATATTTAATTCTGTTAGCTCTTGTCAAGTTTCCTTTTATAGGGAAGCATTATACTCGTATCAGCTGTGTCTGAGAGTGTCTATTTCCTTGTTTCAGTTTATGCTGCATAAAATATTACTACAAAGCCTATTTGCTTGACAACCACCATTTAATTGACTTAGTTCATAATTTTTCAGGTAGGTGATTTAGGCTAGGTGCAAGTGAATAGTTCTTGCGTCAGCTTGGCTCCATCATGGATCTGTGGTCACCTGCAGATCAGCTTTTGAGATTGGTTGGCTATAGTTGAGATAGAAGGGAGGTGACCAAGTTAAGTGTCTCTCATCCAGAAAAGTAGCCCAGGCATGTTCACATGGTGACTGAGCAGAGTTCAAGGAGAACAGAAGGAATCACACAAGGCTTCTTGAGGGCTAGGCTAGACATCACATAACATTACTTCTCTTGAATTCTATTTGTCAAGCTCAGTCACAAGAATGCCCACATGAGGGGAATGGACTCCATATCTTAATCAGAAGAGTTGCAAAATCACATTGCAAAGAGGTCTGGTTGTAGGGGAAATAATAATTGGGGCCAATTTTACAAATGATCCATCACATGTCCTTGCTAATATAGCACATTGTTATGATTATGAATTTCTGCTAGTCTCTTTGGTTTAAAAATAGTACTTTAGTGGATTTTAATTTGCATTTCTATTGTTAGGAATACAATGGAAATGTATGTCGGTAAACAGTCTCTTCATGTCTCTTGGCCATTTTTTTCTGTCAGATTGTTTTTCTTGATTTTTACCTAAGGGCTTTTTATGTATTAGAGAGATTAGTTGCTTACCTATACTATAAATTTTAGTCCCCCTTCTCCAGTTTGTCATGTATTACTTCTAGTGTATTATTTTCCAAACAGAAGTTGAAAGATATTTATATAGTTAACCATTTTTTCCTTTATGGCTCCTAAATTTTTGATTCATAGTTAAAAGATTTTCCTTACTCCTAGATTTTGGAAGGATTTACCTTGTTTCCTTCTAGTTTTATTCATTTTAGAACCATCTAATGTGCCCAAATTAACAGCTTGCTAAGTAGAGTTTCTTCTAACTCCATTCAATGCTGACATATTTCAAGCTCATTCTCTGAAGGCAGCTTTTTGTTGGAGAAGGTACAGGGTGCTCTTTCCTTCAGGCTGCTGAGAGAGAGACAGAAAGGCAGAGGAGGGAATAACAGAGGGACCCTGATCCAACACATGGATTTCTTTCCAGAAACTCACATGTAAGTTTTGTTTAAGATCTAGAACGTCAGTTCCCATAGAAAGAGTCTCAAACATGAGGGTTATGTCCTTTTACATCTCACCAGCTTTGATTTACCTCCATCATAGAATAAATCAACTGTGTTTAGAGTTCTTTACTGCCCATTCCTGTTACCATCTCTAGGCCTGATGAGGCAGGGGGGGAAGTACCATTATCAGTGGTAAATGATAAGAGACTGGAGTTTAGAAGGTAGGCCACCTAAAGGAGTTGTGGTCATCAAGTGATATGTCCAGTGCTCTAACACAGTGCTCAAGCAGAGAACACAGTAGAAAAAAAAATATCCCAGTTGCATCTTCTGATACTGTGTCATTTCCTCTAACTGGTCAAACTCCAGAGAGCAGAGGTCAAATGACCCCAGGTGATTTAATCCATAAAGGTCAGCACCCAGTGCATGGAGATAAGGAGGGAAGAGTGGACAATGATGAAAGGTTATAATGAAAGATTTACCCTATAGTTAGAGGCTCCAATAGTCCAGGCTGAGAATTTCAGGGCATCAGGATCTATATTATCATGAATGTTAGAATATTTCTTGGTTTGGATTGTCTCCCCAGTCTTCACCTCTAGACAAGGGAGAGCTTGAGGACATCTATATATCCTTCCCTTGGCTCAGGATGTAAAACATGAGAGGAACACAAAACATGTTGAAGAGTGAGGAACAACTGACAAAAAACCTATTTTCCTCTTCAGTGCTTCCCCTTTCTCATTTTGTTTTGCTTTGGTTTGGTTTGTTTGTTTGTTTTTGAAAGCAGTAAAGAACTCCGGGTCTGCAGTTACAGAGCTGTGTTCACCTCACCTGTTGGCTCCTACTGAACAGCTTTGCAAGCTTTCACGAATTCTTAATGTCTATAAGCCATGGTTGCTTTATCTATGAAAGAGAAATAGTAAAAGTACTTCAGTCAGTTACTTGGAGGATTCTTTTTCTTTTCTTTTATTTTTTAAAATTAATTTTAGAGGATTCTTTTGAGAATTAAAAGAGATAATTTGTATTAAGTTCCTGCTGTAAAATATTAGGTGCTCAAAAATATTAGGTCCAAGATAGATCCATGACCTAAATGTAAAAGCTAACAATAAGACTGCTAGAAGAAGAAAATACAAGGATAAATCTTCATGAACTTGGATTTGTCAACAGATTCTTATATATGTCATGAAAAGCACAAGGAACAAAAGAATTTCAGGATACCAGGATCTATGGCATTGTAAATGTGAGCATATTGCACAAACTATTCGTAAAATATATATTAAAAGAGTTATATTGGGATTTATCAAAATTAAAAACTTGTTCTAAGAAGGAACATTAACAGGAAAAATGAAAAGGCAACCTACAGAATGGCAAAGAGTATTTGAAAATCATATTTCTTATAAGGTTCTGGGATCCAGTGGATAATGGAGAATGGAGAGTGGTGAATGAGCAAGTGCTCAGTATGTACACAATAATTTTGGGGTTGCTGAAAATGTTTTAGAACTAGGTAGAGGTTGTGGCTGCACAACCTGGTAAATGTACTAAATGCCACTGAATTGCTTCCTTTAAAGTGGTTAATTTTACATTGGGTGAATTTTACCTCAATTAGAAAATACAGAATAAAAACCAGGAGAAAAGAAGTAGGTGGTGATAGAGGTGAAAAAATATTGGCTATGATTTGATAATGGGCATATTAAGATTCATATAGTACTTTGTCTATTTCGTATGTGTTAAGATTTTTCCATAAAAATTAAATGAAAGAAAGTGCACATGTGCACATACACGCAGTGAAATATTTTTCAGCCAAAGAAAGGAACGAAATCTTGCCATTAGTGACAACATGAGTGGACCTAGAGGGTATTGTGCTAGGTGAAATAAGTCAAAGAACCATAAATACTGCGTGATTTCCGTTATGTGTGGAATCTAAAAAGCAAAACAGAAACAGACACACAGATACAGAAAGCAACTTGTTGATTAGCAGAAGGGAGAGGGGCTGGAGGGGGGAGGTGCAGACAAATAGGTGAAGGGGATTAGGAGGTACAAAATTCCAGTTATAAAATAAAAATGTCACGGGGGTCTAATGTGCAGCATGAGTCATGTAGTCATTAATACTGTAATAACTTTGTATGGTGATGGATAGTAACTAGTCTTATTGTGTGTATCATTTTGTAATGTATAAAAGTATCAAAACATTAATATGTATACCTGAAACTAATATGATATGGTATTTCAACTAAACTTCAATGAAAAAAAAAAAAAAGCAATATTTTTTTAAAAAGTTAGCCGCAATTTAATTTTGCATCTGATAGAGTTTTTACACAATTTAACCAACTCCTTGCACAACAGATTGCAGTTTCAGAGGTTTCCCTCTATTTTCTATCTTGGACTACATAGCTTCTATGGATTTTTGTAAAAGGTATTAACCACACCCACTCTCCAATTTTAACCCATCCATACCAAGTAGTTAGGAAGTAATTATCTCACTCTTGATAGCTGTATGATGCTCTTTTTTTTCCTCATACTATCAAGATGAGGTTCCCCATCTGGGTTTTTAGGAACATATTGGCTGATATAAATGAGAAAGTGAAAAGTGGTTCAGGCATGGTTCAGGTGGTTCAGGTTTCAGGGGTGGCTTCATCCAGCAGCGTAACATAGTCATCAGGACTCTCCATCTCTCTGCAATGTCTCCATCTGCTTTGTTCTCATCAAGGTTTTCTTGTGTGGATATTAAAACAATTACATATCCCCTCTTGGCATAGGTGGTAGGGGAGTTCCCACCCACATCACAAGGCTCAGAGTGGAGGCAAGATGGCTCTTGAAGGAAAAGTGGTGTTCTAGCCCTCTATTCACAAAATAAAGGGACATGTTTGCTGGACAAGCAACGTTATGTTTGCTGGGAACAGCAATGGTGGATCTTCATATGGACATAAAAGTAAAGTAGACCCAGATCGTATGCTTCTTGACCTCTGGATTAGAAAAGGTGAGAGTCAAGGGCAGGAAAGCCCTCTAAGTGGACAGCAAAGTGAAGATTGGAGTTAGAGCAAGAGTTGGGGTATCTGCTGGCAGCATTAGAATTGATGGAAGAGCTGAGAAGAAAGACAGGTAGTTTGGGCTGAAACTTGGTCTGGCCAACATGGGGAGAAGTGCCAGCACTGAAACTGAAGGCATAGAGCCCATCAACAACTCAAAACGAGTGAAAGAAAGGAAGAAGCGACATCTATATTTAGGAACAGGTGGAGAGAGAATCAAAGAAATATTCTTTTAGTGGATGTGATTATAATAACAAAATAATAACCATTTATTAAGCTTTTCCTATGTGCTAGGCACTGCTCTTGTATGTATTATCTCAACTATAAACTCCTATGAGGTAAGTAGTATGATCCCTATTTAATTTGTGAAGAGACAGTGTCTCATTATGTTTAATCGCTTGCCCAAGGCTATGGTATCTGATTACTAAGCACATTCCCTTTGCCACTTTTGTTGCAGAATGGCTCCTTGGGACCAAGGAATGTGCTGTATTGACAGAATGTTGCTTAAGACTGAGTCTTGCCTTTACTAAACATGAGGGAGCATTTCAGAAGCTAGAACTGAAAACTATGTATAAGTGCTATCCTAACAGCTTCCTGAACATTAGCTAATGTTATCTTTACAAGAACCCTATCCCCAAATGACTGATGAAGAAACCATGAAAACTAGTTTCCCAGAGTCACACAGGGAATCCAAAAAATCTGATCCAAGAATCGGTGCTGGTCATCACTCTTGACCACACAATCATCAGAAACAAAACTATTGAGTAATTCTCATCCCAATGAAATTTTGGGATCCTAATTTGTCTTTGCCTATAAGGAGATCTTTGTATACTGGTCTCACTTCATCAGGCATGCATATTATCAGGGTCTGTGGGAAAAAAAAATACTGTAAGATGTTTTTAACTTGGAGAAAAAATTAGTTGTTCTGGTTCTTATTTTGCCCTGAGGTTCTCACTAGTTTTTATTAAATTTTCCTCTGATGCCAAAAGTTTGATGTTTTCCTCCTTGTTTTTTCTCTTTCTGGAGATGACTTTGATATTGATATGTGATTTGATTTCATTAGCTGCATTCTTGCTGGCTTGTTGGTTGGTGCTGTGTCTAAAACATTGGGGATATGCATCAAAAGACAACTGCTTGATTTGCATATGCCAGGGAAGAGAAAAATCAGTCTCTATCCATCAGGGACAGAACTTGTGGTGTCATAACTTGTCTCATGTCCCAAGCCACTTCTTTTTGTCACTGTTGTTCTTTTGGAAGATAGAAAGGTAGTGCAGAGGAACACTGTGACTACTATGTGATGATATTATCAATAATAATAGTACTAAGAAGAAGAAGAAGAAGAAGAAGAAGAAGAAGAAGCAGCAACAAATATTTATTGAGTACATCCTAGATTTCCAGGATGTTGGAATGCATCAGTAAACCTTCAGAGAGCTTGCATTTTAGCAGGTGAAGACAGACAACAAGTAACAAACATAAATAAATATGCAAAATAGCATACTGCTTAGTAAGATTAGGATGTTAAAAAGGAGGGCGGGGGGTAAGTTAAGCAGGGTGAGAAAATGGGAAATAAAGGGGCAGAGACTGGCAGCAGTATTAAATGGGATAGTCCGTGCAAGCATTCCTGAGAAAGTGAGCTAAAAAAAGCCTGAAGGGTGATGGAGAGGGAGCTACAGGTATGATAGCTAGGGAAAGAAACTTCCAGGCAGAGGGACAGCCAGTAAAGGCTCTGAGGCAGAAGCATGCTCAGCAAGTTCTAAAATCAGCTGAGGCTGAGGCCATGGGGGCAAAAGCCAAGTGAGGGGGCCCGGGGAAGACCAGAAGATTAGGTTAGGGAGAGACCTGGGAGCTAGATCATACACGGTTTGTAGGATATTCTGAGTTTAAGTTTTTAATTTAATTGAAGTAGAATTTTAAACAGAGGAGGTATTTAATCTATCCTTTATTTTATTTATTTTTATTTTTTTAAAGTTCATTTTGAGAGAAAGCGTGTGTACGCACGGGGGAGGGGCAGAGAGAAGGAAGGAATATCCCAAGCAGGCTCTGCACTGTCAGCACAGAGCCTGAGGTGGGGCTTCATCTCACGAACAGTGAGACCATGACCTGAGCTGAAACCAAGAGTCAGACACTTAAGTGACTGAGCCACCCAGGCACCCCATCCCTTATTTTAAAAGAGACACCCTGAGATCAGACTACAGATGGCAAAGTTAGAAGTGGGAAAATGTATAAGATTATTAGAAATCCCAGGCATGGCTCAGACTAGGGAATAGCAGTGGAGTTGGTGAAAAACAGTCAAATTCCAGGGAGCTGCACATTTCCTGACAGGTTTGATATGAAGTGTGACAACAGAGTGGCTATCTACCGAGATGAGGCAGGCTATGGGTAGAGCAATTTTGGGAAGAAGATCTGGAAGTCTCTAAATGAGTCATTTATTGATTTTTCCATTCATTTTTCATTTAGTCTGTCAGTAACTTGTTACTAAGTACCTAGAATGAGCCAAGCATTCTCATTAATTGTCACAGAATATTACAGATGAGAAAACAGAGGCACAGAAAGTTTAAGCCCTTTGTCGATGTTCATTCTGCTAGTGACCATTAGTGTTGTAATTCTAGTCTGGGTCTTCATTTTTACCTTCTGTACTTATAACTTGTTACCTGTGGCTTGAATGCACTCACAGAATCAGAGAAAGTGATACTGTTTTATTTAAATGTTGTTAAATATCAGAGATACTTTTTGTAAGTTAAACATGTCTTTTCTGCCCTGTCCTATATCATCTTTCTGTGAGATGCTGGGAAGTCAGCTTCCCGCCTTACTTTTTAAGTCCCTTAGAATATCCTCTTGATAACTGAGGGCATTACTGATAGGGTGCTCTGTTTTTTGCAAAGTGTAACAAAGATAAGCCTGGAGCTTCTCAATATTGAACATTTACTGTGTACTAAGCTCTAGATCTCGATATTTAGGCAACAACTTAAATTTCATGACATGGTGTGCGATAATGTCCATCATTTCTTCATCATGGATATAAAACGGGAGTGAGGAACCCAAGCATGTAATTAGGGCAAAATTTTTCCGTGAATCCTTTGGCAAACAAACAAACAATATCAAAAAGTTTCAATAGCTGAAACAACATCCCTTTTGGATACGAACCATAAGATCAAAAGAGGACATTTTTTTTTCCCCCTCAAAGAAAGCTTTTTAATGGCTCTGTGGGATGCTTTCTGGCCCTGAGGCTCTCTTAATTCCTTCTTGCCTCCCAGAAGAGATTGAGGCTCCCCTGATGGTTCCCCCTGCTATTCAGGTCCTGGTTTGGGGCTACATTAATACTCTCATTATTCTTCATTGGCTCAGTAAGAGGCAAAAACAAAACAAACAAACAAACAAACAAAAAACCCAAAAAACTCTTTTAGCCACATGTCGGAGGGGTAAGGAAAAAAAATCCTTTTCTTTTTTTCTGTCCATTCCTAATTATTTTAGATTTCAGATATCTATTTAATAATAGATACTTTACATAGCCTCCAGTCACGATTTTGAGGCTATTCTTTGTTTTTAAATGTTTCCATAAAAATGCTCTTTTACTGATATACATAGTTCATGGGCTTTATTTTCTATGACGTGTGACGAAAGCAGTGCTTCCTTCATACAACCATTATGCTGCTTTTGTTCCCCGAGGTCCAATTTTGAATTTAATAAAAAGGATACAGCTCACACAGCTATGAAGAGAGAAGAATGTGCTCCCAGCACGATCCCACATCTCCCATCGCCTCCAATGCCATCTGAAGGGGAAACGTATGGAGGTGTGGAATGAGACGTGAGGGAGGACGAAGAATTCGTCACGAATATGGGGCAAGGAGAACCCACACGCACATGGGGGCCCATCAGACAATAATAGCAGCATTGATTATGTGTTTACACAGCCCAGAGTCATAAACAACACAGAGAGATTATCAAAAGAATGACGGGGTTGGCTGACTCATAAGTGCATGCTGCTCTTACCCTGGGAGTCGGGTAAGGAGTCAGAGATGGAGTCCTGACACATGGCTTTCTTCCATCAACAGAAGAGCACTTACACCATGGCAGCAACGATGATGTTTTCCATCTTTCCAGTGTTCCTCCAATGACATTTGGCCCGTATTTTTGCAGACTACTCCGACAGAATGCCTCTAGAAGTTTTTAGTTCTTCTGAATGGGTGTTTTGGTAGTGTCAGAAAACCTCATTATTTTATACCCATCATTTCCAAAGTAGTGTGAAATGGATAGGAGTAAGTCTGAAATTTGCACTTTCACAATATTTTAAGAAATGAATTGATAGCTGACTGTATAACCCACCTAAAACTCTTTAAACTTTCTGCTTTCATGGTAAAAAGTTAACACTCTCAAAAAAAAAGTTAACACTTTCATCTTTAACTTTTGCTTTCTAATTATTAAAATAACTGTCTTTGGCGGCACCTAGGTGGCTCAGTCAGTTGAGAATCTGGCTCTTGCTTTTGGCTTGGGTCATGATTACAGGGTCATGGTATTGAGCCCCACATTGGGCTCCATGCTGGGCATGAATAAATGTTAAGATTTATTCTCTCTCTCTCTCCCTCAGCCCCTTCCCTACTTGTGTTCTTTCTTTCTCAAAATTAAAATAATAATAATAATAATAATAATAATAATTGCATTTGTATTATATCACTGCTATAATAAATCTTGCAAACTTAGTGCCTTAAATCAATACAAATTTGTTATCTTATAGTTCTTTGAGTCAGGCTTTTGGTGTGTGTCTCATTGAGCTAAAATCAAGGTGTTGACAGTGACTCATTCCTTTTTGGTGACTCTAGGAGAGAATCTGTTTTCTTGACTTTTCTGGCTCCTAGAGGCTACTGCATTTATTAGCTCACAGCCTCTTCCATCAGCATTGTCCAGTCAAATCTCTCTAACAACCCATCACTGCGATGCTAACTCTTCCACTTCCTTCTTCCACATTTATTTTTATTTTTTTTAAGTTTTTGTTTTTTTAACATTTATTCATTTTTGAGAGACAGAGCGTGAGTGGGGGAGGGCAAAGAGAGGGGGAAACACAGAATCTGAAGCAGGCTCCAGGCTCTGAGCTGTCAGCACACAGCCCAGCACGGGGCTCAAACTCACAGACTGTGAGATCATGACCTGAGTTGAAGTCAGATGCTTAACTTACTGAGCTACCCAAGGGCCCCCTCTTTCTTCCACATTTAAAGATGCTTGTGATTATGTGGAGTCCATATGGATAATCCAGAATAATCTCTCTATCTTAAGGTCAACTGATTTGAAACATTAATTCGATCCTCAACTTCAGAGCTCCCTTATCATGTAACATAACATAGTCACAGGCTCTGGGGATAAGGTCGTGGGCAGTTTTGGAAGCCATAATTCTACCTACCATATTAGGTCCTTCTGGAAGACCTTAATGAGATGGCACTGAATTAGCCCAGACCTTAGAAACTAAATGATCTTGTGCCCCAGTGTCTTGTCCTCTTTTTGTAACAGACATTGCTAATTGTTCTCAGCATGTTTTCTTACTGAGGCCAGGTATAGCCTCAGCATCCTTCTTAAGGTAAAGCTCCAAGTATACTCTAGCAATAGACCCAGGTTCTTACATGAGAGAAACCACTTTACCATTTCCATCTAGAGGTAATTTTACTTCCTTTTAATGCAATCCCATGTTTACAAATATCAACAAAACAAATTTCCTGACACTTATTTAGATAGGAATTTTGTTCTGGTGAATACAATTTTACTTAAATCAGAGCCACAGAATTATATTTATTCTTGCTATATGTAGATCCTTATATTGGATAAGAAAGTTAAAAAAAACTGACAATACCAAATGCTGGTGAAGATATAGAGCTATAGGAACTGATTTATTGCTTGTTGGAATAAAAAAATGCTACAGCCACTTTGAAAGACAGTTTGCAAGTTTTGTATAAAACTAACTAGACTTAACCATATGACACCAAAAACACATTTCTAGGTATTCATCCATTTGAAAATAAACTTAGATTCATACAGAAACTGGGTGTGTATGTTCATAGAGGTTTTATTAATAATTGCCTCAAACTGGAAACAACCAAAGTGCCCTTCAATGGGTGAATAATTATATATCCATAAAATGGAATACTATTTAGCAGTAAGAAGGAATGGTCTATTGAATCAGACACCAAACTGGATAAATCATAAATGCATTTTGTTAAAAAGCCCAAATTCAAAAGGGTACATATTATATGATTGCACTCTGGAAAAGAGAAACTGAAAGAACAAAAAACAGATCAGTGGTTTCTTTTTTTTTTTTTTTAATTTTTTAATGTTTTATTTATTTTTGAGAGAGAGAGAGAGAGAGAGAGAGAGCGAGAGAGAGAGCAGAGAAGGGGCAGAGAGAGAGAGGGAGACACAGAATCTGAAACAGGCTCCAGGCTCCGAGCTGTCAGCCCAGAGCCCGATGTGGGGCTCAAACTCATGAACCGTGAGATCATGACCTGAGCTGGAGTCGGACACTTAACTGACTGAGCCACTCAGTTGCCCCTAGATCAATGGTTTCTAAGGGTTGGGGAGAAGGGAAGCTGGTTGATTACAGAGGGGAAACAAAGCATTTTTAGGGTGATGGACCCATACGATATGGTATTAAGGTGGTGAATATACAACTATGACTTTGTCAATATCCACTGAAATTTACATTACAGAGAGTAAACTTGAATGTATGCAAATTAAATGAAAAATCAGCCAAATTAAATGAAAAATCAGTTTGGGATAAAATCCAGGAAAGAAATGTTAGCTGTGATAAAAGAATCTATCTGTATTACATACTTTTGACATAATCTTTTTGAAGGAGATGAAAAAAAAAAAGAGTGAAGTTACTCTTGAAAATACATGTTTAACCAGAAATTATAGAGGTATTGACAAAATGAACTGAACATAAACTGTGTGCTCTAGTTGGAAAGGTTATTTATCACGGACATACAGGTTAGGGATTCCAAAAAATGCCTGTATACTCAAGTCAAACAAATAATTAAATAGATGTGGATGGTGGTGGGAGATGGGCTTCTCAATGTTGGATAGCAACGTTATAAAGCAAGGGGGCATGACTTGAATTAATTATGTGGTACTGGATTAGACTAGAAGATATTATTAACATATGTTTAATTTATCATAGATGTAGATGAAGAGATCCAAGAATAATTATAGATAAATTCTATAAATAATTCTATAGATAAATTCTATAGATAGAATAAATATAGATATGTGTGTATACATGGGTTAGTTCACATACATAAATATCTTGGCTCTGTCCACCAAGTGAGACTAGAAACAGTGACATTCCAGTAGCAACGAGGAGAGCCAGGGCTCAGATCTTGGTTTCTACATACCATTCTCCAATAAAAAGTACCTGGATCTCTTAGAGAAATGTTGATTTCAGGACTGGGGAAGGGAAAATGCAACAGGAGCCAAGAGATTCTTGTAGTGGTTAAATGTAAGAAAATGGTTGAAAATCAAAAGAATGAGGGCTTATCAAAGAGTCACAAGAACACACTTGAAAGAGCTCCTAATGGCCAAAGCTGGAAAAATTTAACAAAGTTAATAATATAATATTAGATCCTAACACAAAGTGAAAACAAAATAAATGATTGAATGAATAAATAAATGAGGGAGGAGAGAAAAGTCTCTCTTACAGAACAGTTCCAAATAATATATGTGAATACTACCCCTCCCTCCAGCTAGTAGAGCTTAATCCCCTTAAGCCCCCACTTTGAACTATAGGCTGGACTGGTGACTTGCTTCCCAAGAACAGAGTGTGGAATGAGAAAACAACAGTGAAGAAGTCTGCAATACTACTCTGGCCACAGGTGATCAAAGTTACTATCATTTGTAATAAATCATTTTGACAGCATGTACCCCAGGTAGGATGTGATGATAAGGGCACTTGACACTTGTGCTGTTCTTCCAAAACACTCAATACCCCAGACTAACCATGAGAAAAATAATAGACAAACCCAAGTTGAGGGACATACCACAAGATATCTAACCAACACTCTTCAAAAATAGCAAGGCAATCAGAAATAAGGAAAGACAGAGAAACTGTCACCAACTACTGAAGCCTAAGGACACATGATGATTAAACACAATTTGGCTCCCTGAAACTACAAAGTGAAGGACAGTAGTAAAAAAAATTAATGACATAGACAGAATGGCTAAAATAAGAAACACAAGAAACTCTGAGTATTGGCCAGGATGTAGAGAAAAAGGAACCTTGTGCACGGTTGGTGGGAATGCAAACTGGTGCAGCTACTATAAAAAACAGTATGGAGGTTTCTGAAAAAGTTAAAAATAGAACTATCATATGAACCAGTAATCATGCTTCTAGGTATTTACCCAAAGAATACCAAAACACTGATTTGAAAAGATCTATGCATCCTTATGTTTATTGCGGCATTATTTACAAAAGCCAAATTATGGAAGCAGTTCAAGTGTCCATTGATGGATGAATGGATAGAGAAGATGTGGTATATATATATATATATATATATATATATATATATATATATATATATACATATATATATATATATATATACACACACACACACACATAATGCAATATTACTCAGCTATTAAAAAATTAAAATTAAATTTGGGGGCTCCTGGGTGGCTCAGTCAGTTAAATATCTGACTCTTGATTTGTGCTTGGGATTCTCTGTCTCTTCTCTTTCTGCCCCATCCCTGCTTGTGCTCTCTCTCTCTCTCTCTCTCTCTCAAAAATAAATAAACATTAAAAAATTATTTTAAATTAAACTTTGCCATTTGCAACGACATGGAGGGACCCAGCAGATATTATGCTAAGTAAAATAAGTCAGACAGGGAAAGGCAAATACCATATTATTTCACTCACAGGTGGAATTTAAGAAACAGAAAAAAAAAAAAACAAAAAAAACAAAAAAGGCTAACCAAAAGCAGAGTCTTAACTATAGAGAACAAACAGATGGTTACCAGAGGGGGAATAGGTGAAATAGGTGAGAGGGATCAAGAGTACACTTATCATCATGAGCACTGAGACTAATAAAACACTGTATATTAACTATACAGTAATTAAAATACAAAAATAATGTGACATACGAATAAGGATTTGATTTAGTTAATGATAATATATCAGTTCTGCTTTCCTAAAATTTTGACAAATGTGCCATGGATATAAGATGTTAATAATAGGGGCAAGTCAGTGAAGAGTATACTTGAATTCTTTGCACTATTTTTGCAACTTTGTTGTAAATCTTAAATTACTCAAAGTAAAGCAAAAAGACATTGACGTAGCACCTTGTCAAAAAATATTGTGACCATAAAGGTGCGCCTGGGTGGCTTAGTCAGTTAAGCATCTGACCTTGGCTCAGGTCATGATCTCACTGTTCATGAGTTCGAGCCCCGTGTCGGGCTCTGTGCTGACAGCTCAGAGCCTGGAGCCTGCTTTGGATTCTGTGTCTCCCTCTCTCTCTGTCCTTCCCCCTCTTGTACCATCTCTCTCTGTCTCTCAAAAAAATGAATAAATGTTAACTTTCTTTTTTTTTTTAAATATTGTGACCATTAAATGTCATTCTATTTATAAACTCTATTTCATCCACGGACATGTCTATCTTGGGGCCATTTCAACACTGTCTTTGTTATTGTAGCTTCGTAGTAAGTCATTAAATCAAATAATGTACATTCCTCCATCACTGTCCTTTTTTTTTTTTAAGAAATGTTTTAGCTCTTTTAGATTCTTTGCATTTCCATACACATTTTAGAATCAACTTGTCCCTTTCTTCATCAAAATTGTGTTAGGGTTTAGATACTAGTTGTATATATATCAACTTAGGAAGAATACACATCTTAATATTGAGTCTTCTAATTAACGAATATTGTATTTCTCTTTATTTAGGTCTTAATAATTGCAGGAATTTTGAATAATTTTTAGAAGTCTTGCACATTTATTGTTACATTTGTTCCTAGGCATTTATGTTTTAGGTGGTTTTTGCATATGGACTGTGTATCTACTATTTTTGCTAAACTCATTTATTTTATCAGTGTTCTCATAGGTTCTGTTCAGTCTTTCCACATAATCATGTTGTCTACAAACAAACATTTTTATTTCTTATTTCTCTGGTCAAGACCACCAGCACAATACTGTATAGAAATCATCAGCACAGACATTCTTTCGTTCTTCCCAATTTATGAAGGAAAGCATTCAATATTTCAATATTAAATATGATGCCAGGTTTCAGGATTTTTTTATATGCTCTTTATCAGGTTTAGCAGGTCTTCTATGATGTTTAATTTACTAGCAGTTTTTATAATGAATAGATGCTGAATTTTGTCAAATGCCCTTTCTGCATTTACTGATAAAACTACATAGTTTTTAATCCCTTATTCTTTACTGTGGTAAAATATATTGATTTTCAAATATTGAGCTAAACTTGCATTCATGTAATAACTATCATTTGGTTATTTTGGATTCAATTTGCTGATTTTTAAAAATTACCTTTATTTTTTTCCCTTGTTGCTTTTATAATTTGCTCATTGTCTTTAGTTTCCATCAGTTTAGCCATGGTAACTTTAGATGTGAGTTCTTTGTATTCTGTTTCATTCTCTCTGAGCTTCTTTCATCTATAGGTTGGTGGGTTTTTTCTTTTTGTCAGCTTTTGGAGTCCTTGGCCATTATCTCTTCCTCTTTGTCTCTCTGTTCCAGGATTGTAAATACATATGCATTAAACCAATTGTTAATGTCTCATAATCATCTGGTTTTCAACTCCTTTCTATTATTTTGGAGTTTCCATTTGGATCTCTCTTTTGACTAGTCTTCAAGTTCTCACTTTTTTTCCTGTTGTATCTAATCTGCTATTCAGCCTACCAGAAGAATTCTTCATTTCAAATAGCAAACTTTTTATTTCTAGCATTTATTATTATTATTTTTTTAATATTTTTAATAGGTTCCATTTGTCTCTTCTCTATGAAGGACGTTTAACTTTCTGGCACTTAGTTCATTTGGATTTCTTTGCATCCTGAACTCTTTGATAGTTTTTTGTTTGCCTTGTTTTGTTTTCTTTTGATTTGTTTTTACAAACTATGGTTTTATGGGTTATTGGGTTTATACATTTATATTGTTAAAGTGAAGATGAAAATCTCTCGGGATTTTCTTTCAACACCGATAGCAATGGAAATTTGTTTGCTATTTTGAAGGTAGAGTTTGTGGGACTATTGCTTTTATCCTCTGTGGGACACAATAAAATACAAAATTGTGGTGAGCACACACAAATAGCAAGGAATTGGCAAACTTCTTGAGGTGATCTATGTGCAGATTGCAACTAATATCTCAAAAATAAACTGTGTCTATACTTGATTCTTATGTAGTATGTATCATAAGAAGCTTTACTGGTGATGGACCCTGGCGTTCAACTTCTTCTATTCAACAATTCTTTTCACTCATGTAAGGGGAGATGCTTGCCTCTAAACTTTGGTGCTGGAGACCAGCTCCAGCAACCAGGGGTTCCTGAAGGAAGAATGGCATTGGTGAAAATAAAATAAAACTAAAATAAAAAACTGGAAAATACAAAACTAAAATAAAAAACTAAAACTAAAATAAAAATGGACAAGACAACAGCAGTGTGTTGAACTGGCCGATTTATTGCAGTAAACGTGGCATTATATAGGCTAGTGATTTCCTTGTAGCATACGTCAACTATGTTTTTCTAACATTACCTAATTTTGAAAATGTTCCTATGTATAAACGACCTTTAAGAAATAACATGGTGATTTTCCCCTAACTTTCCCGCATACCCTTTGATTATAGATTAATTTCTTACATTATTCCATTATGCATCTGCGTTTATCTATAATCTACAAAGCATTTGCTTTGCTGCTCTCATGAAAGGCCCTCCATTTCTCAACACCTCAAGTGGAACAGTTACAGGGACATGACCTCCTAACCACATGAGGCCAGAAGAATAATGTGTTTGCCTCGGTCCGAGGTGCCAGAAAGGGGCTGAAAAGGCCTTAGAAACCCATGCCTCATACATTCTCAGAGAGACCATGCACCTAGGAACCAATGAACCATTCTGTACCTTAACCCACTAGGTTCAGTCATCATCTGGAATGCCTCCGGGGGGGCCAGGCGGGCCTAGGGGTTGAAGTCACCTGTGCCCAGAGATACACTCCTTAGTTGCCGGAGTGGGGCTTTCAAATCCATATGTCTCTCCTATACATGCCCTCTTTGCTGGCAAAGGTATGAGGCTATCCTTCTTGTAAGTAGAGGAGTCTCCATAGGGATGGCAAGGGCTAAAAGTAAGGCCACAGAATTTCTTGCAGAACCTTATCTTCTTCCTACTGGTTGTTTTCCCAGGGGGTCTGCCGAGGGCAATTCCCCAACAGACAATACCCCAGGTAGTTTTAAGGCCAAATTACCTAAAAGCGGGAGGACAAGAAGCTTCACTGTCTGCGGGCCGCCCTGCAGTCACCAATCCGTCCACAGCCCGGGCCCTGCCACTCAGGCTGGGATAGCTCGGCTTCCAGCACTTTGGTAACTAGAAGGCTAACTTGAACAATGCTTAGAAGAGTGTGTGGGCTTTGGGAATCACTTCACTTCTTATGCTTCAAGAACCACTTGCTAAACGGGATAATACAATTAACTTATAAGACATAATGTGTTTGTAATTATAGCAGTGATATGATAAAGTGAAATCAGCTGTATGGCCAATAGCAGTGGGACTGCATAACTTCAATAAAGCAACGATAATAAAACACAATTCTTTAGAATTTAATTTATGCAAACATGCATAATCCCAAGAGGCAGATACTCCTATAATTATAGTTATTATTTATCTCTTTACAAATAGGAAAACTGAAAAGATGGGCAATTGAAGCATTTGTAGCAGGGAGCATCTGTGATATTTTTCTTCCTAGCTTCAACTCACATTTCTTTCCTTAAAGTAGTAATAACATCCCAATTTTCTCTGGGGAAGCAAAACCACCAGTGTTTTCTGTTGCTATGGTTTAGGTGAAGAGGATCCCACCCTGTGTTCAGCATTATGCATGTAACCCAGTCCAGGCCAATCAGCATCATGGGCCACTGTGATAGGTTTAAGGTGGGCATGTGCCTCAATTCTGAAGGTCTTAAGAAGAAGGAATCTTTTTCTTTTCTGGGACTCCTAGCAGCAAAGATGATGCACAGAAAGGAAAGCAGAATCGTAAGATGGGGAGGCAGGAGACCAGTTGCTGATAACATGCTTTGAGCCTTTGGATCCAGTTAAGCCTGAAGTCTTTTGATCTCTCAACTTCTCCCTAACATGTGCCAATGTATTTGCTTAAGTTGTTTGAATTGGGCACCCTTCCCTTTCTTGCATGCGAGATTGTCTTGGTGAACAATATTTATTCTTTGTAAGAAGTTAATGAGAATTGAGATTTGAAGTGGTTTCAAGTGATTATATTTGTGGAACTGTGCATGTCACAACTTTGTTACCAAAGGTTCCTTGTGGAAATTTCAACCAACATTTCTTGAGTTAGGACATTATCTTGGTAACTGTGCATAGGTCAGGGGGAGAGCTAAATGTTAGAAATTCATTTGTTTAGTTCTCTATTCCCTTGGGTTGACTCTGGATTGTGATTAATTGAAGCTTTGGGCTAATTTATTGTCTAATATTCTTGTGTAAAACTGTAAATGTCATAATAGATTTAACTGGGAGAGGAAGGGGCTGTCTTCCTGAAAGCCTAGAGTTGTATGAACTATGCAAATGAGCATTCACATAAGAATGCTGTGTTTGTCTTCCTCATTGCTGCTTTCCCTGCAGGGTAACTCTAGCTAATCTAGTAATTAGTGGTAGGAAGCTTGCAAAATCTGCAAGCTAATTTACTCATAAGAAAACCATGTTTAAAATGACATTAACTCACTCAGTTTCCATGTGGGGCTTGGCACACAGCTGTTTCAGTCCCTTGGCTATATCCCCTGTTGTACTTTGAAATGGGAAAGGGCATTAGAGTCTGCTTTGAAACAAGAGGTACAGAAAGGGGGTAGAAAAATCAAGACAGAAATTGTTATCTTTGGTGCTGCTGTAATCCTAATAGGCTGTGTTAGTGATTGTAGAAGGTGTTAACAGTCAAGCCCTAAATAGCAATGATGATAATTCCTCTCAATTATTGAGTGCTTAATCTGTCTTGGGCACTGTGTTTACGCTTTATATACACGATTACATTTTCTCTTCAAAAAAATGGTCATAAACGTTATATAAATAGGGAACTTAGAGCTCAGAGAACTGAACGAACTAGTCTCAACTCATATTCACCAGTAGCAGGGTCAGGGTTCCTATATAGGCTTAACTTCTTAATTATAATGTTTGCTGCCTACTAATACTCGGCTTTTGAGGAAAACTTTTATCCAGAATGTTACCGACATTTGGAGTAGAGTCAACCCCATTAGAGTAAAGCTTACTATCAGAAATCCCACAGGCATGCAGACATCTTAAAATGTTTAGAAGAGACATGAACCTATGTCCATCTTCACCTACTCCTTAATTTTACTATTTCCTTTCACAGAAAAAAAAACTTTGTGAAAGAGTAGTTTATACCTGCTGGTTCCTTATCTTCATCGCTTTTCTCCTGAGCCACTCCAGTAGAGTTTTTGTCCTAATATGAAAATGACTCCTATTAGGGTAACGATGATCTTTACCATCTTCTCGTCCCCTTTTTTCTGTCAGCCTTTTTGACATGGTTAATTATTTTCTTTTTCTTTAAATGTTTTCCTCACTTGGCTTCTGGGATGACACAGGCTCCTGTTCTCTTGGCTACCCCTCCCGGCTGTATTTCAATTTCACTCATTTCCCTGGCTAATTTTCTACTTTATATCACAAGATTTAAGCCACCGTGGGGTGCTAGCAGAGGTTCAGTCCTTAGACCTCTTCTTTTTTTGTCTTTATACTCCATTCCTTGACATTTGTCACTCAGTCCTCAACAAATGTCTCAAGTCCAATATTTTCTCACTGCATCTCCTGTCACTTTCCTTGTCCCAGCCACAGTTCTCTCTTGCTGGAACTCTTGCTATAGACTCTACAGTGATCTCTCTTTCCTTTCTTGCACCCTTAAAATTCATTCCCTCCATAGCAGGCAAAGTGAGCTTTTGAAAACACAAATCAGATAGCACATTTCCTCATGAAAATCTTCCCGTGCCTTCCTATCACACTTACAATACCATTCAAACTGCATGTCACGGTGAACAAGGCTACTTTAGATTTGCATTTTCTTCTTTCTCTTAATACATTTTTTTTTGCTTTGTCTTTTCCAGCCAAACTGACCTTGTTGCTCTTTGTTGAATAAACAGAGTTTATTTGCAAAACATGGCTTTTGCACAACTAGTCTCTATCTTTGAGTTCTCTTCTCTTAGGTTTTCACATTGTAGGGTATTTCTTACCATTCTGATCTGTTCTTAAACATCACTTCTTCAGAGACTGTCCCTATCACCCAATCTAAAACTGCTTCCAGCCCATACCTGGACTCTCTAATGTCTTACCCTATTTATTTTCTTCATTAAAGTAACTCTATCCAAAATTGTGTGTGTGTGTGTGTGTGTGTGTGTGTGTGTGTGTATTTACTGGTTAATCGTGTATTTTTTCCACTAGAATATAAACTCTTTGAGGACAAGAAGTTATTGTTGTTGTTTTTTGTCTTTTTACCACTGTCTCCTAAAAACATAGAATGATAGTAAATAATCTAAAAATATTGGAATCAAGGAATGAATACATTCTAATAAAAACAATTTTTTGTGTCCAACTATTAAGCTCTCCTTCAACTTAGAATATCCTGCCTCTGTCCCCTATGGTGTACCATCTCTCTCCTATTTTTTGAACCTTTTCCATACCATAACTTTTTATTAAATTTGCCTGGAGTAGGGGCACCTGGGTGGGCCAGTCAGTTAAGTATGGAACTCATGATTTCAGCTCAGGTTATGATATCAGGGTTCCTGAGTATGAGCCCCTGCACTATCAGTGCAGAGCCTGCTTGGGATTCTCTCTCTCTCCCTCTCTCTCTAAAAATAAATAAAAATAAATTTTAAAAAATAAATAAATTTGCCTAGAGTGTACTTTATCTTTCTACCCTTCGTGGTGTTGCAGGATTTTTTACCTCAATACCCAGGGTTCATTGTCTCACCGGTTAGAAGAATGGAGAGGTGAACACAAAATGAGCAGCAGGCAAAAGTTTATTAGAATATAAGATTAGAGAGGCTCCTGGGTGGCTCAGTTGGTTGGGCATCTGACTTTGGCTTGTCATGATCTTGTGGTTTGTGGGTTCGGGCCTTGCATCGGGCTCTGTGCTGACGGCTCAGAGCCTGGAGCCTGCTTTGGATTCTCTGCCTCCCTCTCTCTGTCTCTCTATGTCCCTCCCCTGCTCTCTCTCTGTCTCTCTCTTAAAAATAAACATTAAAAAAATAAAAAGATAATATAAGATCAGAAAGAAGAACAGTAGGAAAGCTCTCTTTGCAGAGAGGGGGCATTTGAAAGTGAATATGCAGACTATAGGCAAGTGTCCTTGTTTTATGAGGTTCTGGTCAGCCCTCCCTCTTCCATTCCCCTTTGTTCCTTCTCAGGTTCTACCCTTATTGGTTTGATAGCTCTGGGTGCTGGGTTGTCCATTCCTGACTGGCCCAAGTCCATTGTATGAGGGGTGGTCTAAGACCATACTAAGGTCTTTTGCCAAATTCCTGAGGGAAACCTGAGGGGGAATAGGTGGGGTCTTTTACATTCTTAAGAGGAACCTTATGCTTTGAGGGGGTTTGCTGTGGTCAGACACACCCAGCATTGTTCCAAAATCTGTGTTTTCTTCCCCACCCAGGGATCTCATGTCCTAATCTTTCCATCTATCTTTTCCTATCATATTAGTACCTGATAAAGTGCAGGATAAATGAATGGTGGGTGGAGCAAGCATTTTATGCCACAAATAGTCATTTAGTATTTGTGGTAACTCAGAATGTTAGAGGGGTAGGAAGAGAAGGCCACAGAACAAAAATGAATGTCCCATAGGTTATATCAGATTATTTTATGAAAGTCTGGACTTAAAGTCTTTAATAACCAACAAATGCTTTTTATTAGGAAATTTGTAGCATTATGTAATTATGTGGTCAGCAGTGAAAGATAACACTGTTAGCAGTGGGAAAGAGTGACTGGGAACATAAAGAAATTACAGGCATGGAATCCAGGCTGAAGGCTATTGTAATACAGGTAAAAGAGGATTTATTTGTTTGTTTGTTTATTATTTTTTTTAAGTAGGCTCCATGCCCAATGTAGGGCTTGACATCACAACCCTGAGATCAAGGCTTAGCTGAGATTAAGAGTTGGATGCTTAACCCACTGAGCTACCCAGCTGCTCCAATGGTAAAAGGGGATGTGAACTAAAATAGGGCACTGTACAAACAAGGAGAAAAAAGTTCAGTCAATCCATTGTAGGGTTAAATTGTGCAGGACTAAGTTAAAAATTAGATGTGTATGTTAGGAACATAAGGCATTGAAGAAAGTTCTGGATATCTACCTAGGAATTTTATTTCCACTAATCTAGAAGCAAACATAAGGCTTTTGGAGGGGACTCTCTTTATTATAGAAATTCATTCTGACTTGGAGTACACAGGAGAATTTGTTTCAAAGACATTGAGTGTGATAAGAAGAATACTGCTCCTCAAAGAAGTCTATGTGTTTATCTCCAGAGCCTGTGAATATATTCTCTTTCCTGGCACAAAGGACTTTGAAGAGGCAATTAAGATAAAGGACCTTGAAATGAGTTGATCTTGGAATATCCACATGATCCCGACCTAATCACTTGAATCCTAAAAGCAGCGAAAGGTTCTCAGTTGAGATTAGAAAGAGATGTGACATTGCTGGCTTGGAAGGGAGAGGAAGTGACCATGAGCCAAGGAAAGTGGACAGTGTTTAGAATCTGGAAAGAACAGTAATTGGATTATCTCCTACAGCTTGCAGAGAGGAATAAGACTCTGCATCCCCTTAGATTTTTACCTAGCAAGACCCGCGTTAGACTTTTGATCTACAGAACTATCTCAGGAAACTCAAAGACAGGAAAGTGGTTGGGCCTCATAAATAACCACAGCCTAGAATGGATATAAGAACATCTTCCTACATACCATTATGCATGTCAACTTCATTCTTTTCTCTCTGGAGACTGGCTTTTCAATTTCTCCAATGATTAGGTCTGAGCAGTGACTCCTGAGAGTTCCTGAATGTTTCAGGTAATACAACAGTCACCCAGAGAAATTCCTTCTCTTTCTTGACTTTACTTCTAAAACTTTTGTCCAGGAGCTATAATGGTCTATGCTGGATCAGCCAACAGTGGTCAGGTGGAGAGCTTATTAGAGTTAGTCAACAGGATGGTACCCAAAGTAACCATGTGGATGGACTCAAATTGAGGAGGATGTTTTCAAAAGAGGAGAGATGATGGCTGGACAGAAAAACAAACTAGCACTATAAAAGGACACAGGTTTCATGATTGGCATTACTCCTTTTTGCAGCCATTAGGTGTCAGGCAGTCCATGAAGTCGTTATTGAGTACCTGTTTGTGCTAAGCACTGAGATAGTCACTATTTGCCATTAGTGAACATAACCAGCAAGCTTAATGTCCCTACTACTACATTTATACTATTTGTGATAAAGACAGCTATTTAATATATTTTTTTAAAATTAATACATAATTACAACTGTGTAAATAGCTGTGAAGAAGCTAGTTTTAAAAGAAATGTCTAATTGAGGTGGGAGGTGGTTCAGAGAAAGGAGACCTACCTAATCTATGCATTAGAGAAGCATTTAAAAAAGTTTTAATATTTATTTATTTTTGGGACAGAGAGAGAGAGAGAGAGAGAGAGACAGAGAGAGAGAGACAGAGAGAGAGACAGGGAATCAGCAGGGAATGGGCAGAGAGATGGGGAGATGAAGAATCTGAAGTAGGCTCCAGGCTCCGAGCTGTCAGCACACAGCCCCATGTTGGGCTTGAACTGTGAGTTCATGACCTGAGCTGATATTGGACGCTTAACCAACTAAGCCACCCAGGCACCCCACACTAGAGAAGCATTTAAACTGAGAACCAAGGATAAGAAGGAGTTGATCAGGGAGGAAAAATGGGCTTTCCAGGCAAAAGAAACAGCCTCTGTGATGGTATAAAAGCAGAAAAGAACATGTAGTTATACATACACTGAGGGATAGTGTAGCTGAAGTAATGAGGGGAGAGTAATGTAAGAGGAAACTAGAGACATAAAGACCTAACATGTCCTTATCAGAGTGTAATGAATCATTTGGAATTTGTAAATTTGTAAATTCGGGAGTTACTTATATGGCAGTGCTTCAAATAGGGCTTGCCTCAGTCTTCATATTCAAATCTTGAGCTTTGCCTATAACTTGAATCTAAATCTCTTGGGATAGACATCAAAGCATCTTCATTTTGGTGTCATCTCCTTATGATTCATGTGCACTTGAAACTATAACAGCTACTCTTCAAAAATAAATGACAGTGGTACATTTTTGTTATAACATTATCATTAGAAAATTCAAGGTGGGTTTCATGTATCTCTCAAGGAAAAATAGGAGGACTAGTGAATTATATTCTTGCCAAATACAAAAGATGCAAAAGAGTTAATAAAGTTACAGAATTGTCAAGCTTCATTGATGTTCACATCAGCATATTGTAAGTTTCAATTAACCTACCGACCTCTATCTCAATATCAAAATGAAGAATGCTTTCAGTGGAAATACACTGTACCTGGGTGTTCTTCAGCTTCAACCCCCAGGGAACTCTTGATATTTTGTTTATATTTATTTTGAAATATGAGAAAGGCTTTTATATGGGGAAGAACGTGGGATGTGTGGGTTCACCTTTGCTGGATGCATTGTCTGTTCGTATACCTCTAATTTGGCTGTAGTGTAACTTGATGAGATCTGACAACTGTTGGCTTTCTATCTACCAACTCCAATTACATTAGCACTCAACCAGAACAAACAAAGATATGCATAATGTCTACTGGTCACAAAACAGTATCTTAGTTGTTAAAATCTTTGTGCATTACTTTGGAAAATGTAAATTATCTTCATTTCCATTGAGAAGGCATAGACATTGGGGAAAAAAAAAAATCACTGGTTAGTTGCCTAGACTCACTGAATGTTCTCTGCTGAATTCTCTCATTCCTCTTAAGGTAGTTTAGACTTGACACTTCAAGGCTGTCCTCCTTCATCATATGCAGGGTGGTGGTTGCTAAAGGCCAGGCAGGACAGGAATGTAGAGATTGATTTGTTGAGTTACCTAAATCTGGGGACAGAGTGAGAGAGTTAAGAAAACTCCCTAGGAACCCCCAAATGATGGTGGATATACTGTTAGATGTGAAGATTTCTGGAGAATTAGCCCTTAGACCTCAAGCACTCCTGAAGGGGAAGTCCTAATTCTTCCCCAATGAACATTAAGGCCAAGGGTGAACTGAATCTAAGTAAACATGCAGCAAAAATCAAATTCCAATCAGCCACAGATTAGCTACCTTATAAAAGAAGCACCATGCCTTTCTGTAGGTATAATAGTGCTTTCTGTTATTCTTCCACACACATCTAGCATTAAATTAAAAAAAAAAAAAGCATAACACACAAAAAAAGCAAGAAAATATGAAACATGGTAAAAAAAAAAAAGCAAAGTATCAGTAGAAGCAGACACAAAAATGATTCAGATAATTGGAATTATGGACAGTTGAGGACTTCAAAATAATTAAGACAAATATGTTAAAAAGTATAATGGAAAATGTGGACAAAATGTGTGAACAGATTGAGAATTTCAGCAGAGTAATAAACTATAAAAAAGTACCAAATAGAAATGGTAGAAATAAACTGTGTGCTAGGAAAAATGAAAAATTAATTTGAAGATCTTGACAGAAGACTGGACATAACAGAAAAGGATCAAGAAGCATGAAGATTATCCAAAGGGAAGGTTTTGGAGGAAAAAAAAAAAGAGTGAACAAAATGAACCAAAGCACTCAAGGTCAGGGGGAATATTAATCATTCCAATACTACCAACAATTTGACCTATTTGATATTTATAAACACTATGCTCTAAACCTGTAGAATACAAGTGTTTTTTTTTTCAAATATATATAGAATATTCAGCAAGGTAGACTATTTAGTTGACTCAAATCAACTCTCAACAACTTGTAAATGATTGAAATCATGTAGTGTGTGTTTTAGGTCACAACAACAATAAATTAGAAATCATCAAGAATAAGATATGTGGAAAATTCTCAATTATTTGGAAATACAGCAAGGTCCTCAAAACAATTCATGAATCACAAAAATCATAAGAAAATAGTGTGTGAGTGTGTGTGTGTGTGTGTTTGTATTAAGGGGAGGGGAGGGGTGCCTGGGTGGCTCAGTCGGTTAAGCTTCTGACTCGGGCTCAGGTCATGAGCTTGCAGTTGGTGAGTTTCAGCCCCCTGTCAGGCTCTGTATGGACAGCTCAGAGCTGGAGCCTACTTTGGATTCGTGTCTCACCTCTCTCTGCCCCTCCCCCGCTCATGCTGTGTCTGTCCGTCTCTCTCAAAAATAAATATTAATTTTCTTTTTAAAAGGTAGGGGACTGTTATGAACAACTTTATGCAAATAATTGAAAATTTAGATAAACTGGACAATTTCTTTGAAAATCAGCTTTGATGCAAGATACAGACAATGCAAGGAGACCTGTATCTGTAAAAGTCACAAAAACAAAAAAAGCAGAAAGAAAACTTTCCTACCAAGAAAACTTGAAGCTCAGAAAGCTTCACTAGGGAATTCTTTCAAACTTTAAAAAGAAGTAATACCAATCTTACTCAAATTGTTCTAGAAATCAGGGATAGAAGGAACATTTCTCTACTTGTTTTCTAAGTTCAGTGTAATTCTGACACCAAAACAAAATAGACAACACGATGCTAGTAACACTCATGGAAAAAAGGGCCAAAAGTTCTTAGCAAACTATTAGCATATCAAATGCAGTGACATATTAAAAATATCATAACTAAGTAGAATTTATTTCAGGAATGCAATTTACCACTTTAACATAAAAAAGGATAAAGTCATTGGATTATCTCAGTAGATAACGGGAAAAACATTTGACAAAATCTAGCGCCAATTCATGTTAAAAATTATCTGACAAACTAAAATATACCATAAATATACAAGGACACTTTGTCAATTTGACAAAGGAAATCTATGAAAAAATCTCCAGTTAGCATCATAATTAATAGTAAAACATTGAATGATTTTCCTCTAAGATTTGGAACAAAGCATGAATGTCAAATTCTATCACTGATCTGCCACACTGTCTGGAAGTCCTATACAATGTAAAAAGATAAGCAATAGAAATAAAAGGTTTAAAGGTAAGAAAAAGAAAATAAAAACCTCATAATTCACAGGTGACTTGATTGTGTACATAGAAAATCCTATGGGATGTACAAAAAATTCTAGTAATGATATGTGAAATTAGAAAAGTCACAGAATGCAAGACCAAATAGAGAAAAAATATGGTATTCACTATACCAGCATTAAACAATTAAACAATGAATGTAAAAATGTATGAGTACATCATAATTATACACCTGGAAATAAACATTATAAAATCACACACCTAGATATAAATATAATAAAAAAATTTTGAGAGAAACAAAAATGGAAAATTAGATATTTTCTGTTCATGAATTGAAAAATTCCATGTTACTAAGATGCTCATTTTCTCCAAATTGATCTGTGGTATCAATTTTATCCTAGTCAAAACACAAGCAAGTGTTTTATTTAGAAATTGACAAGCTGATTCTAAAATGTATATAGAAATACAAAGTATATAGAATAGTCAAAACAATCCTACGAAAGAAGAAAGAAGTTGGAGAACTTATAATTCCTGATTTCAAGATTTGTAATCAAGTTATGTTGATTAATATAGTACATTACTGGCATAAAGATAGTCAAATAGATCACAGAAACAGAAAAGTAACAAAAAGAGGAATACATATGGTTGAATCATGATTAAGGCGCCAATTGAATTCATTGGGAACTGCAAAGGTTTTTTGTTGTTGTTTTGTTGGTTAGTTGGTTTTTAACAAATGGTGGCATCATAACTGGATACTAGGAATGCAGGAAGAAAGTAAAATTTTGAGCATACTACAGCACTCCATACACAAAAGTTATTTTTTGATGAATCATAGATCTAAACATAAAAGCTAGAAACCTAAAAGTACTTAGAACAAAGCAGTGGAGGGTAACTTTGTGACAATTAGGTTGGCTCTAGATTACTTTTATAGGAAAAAAAAAATCATTAACCACAAAACATAAAATTTATAAATTTGGCATTATTAAAATAAAAAAATGAATGTTCATCAAAAGACCCCATTAAGAAAATGATAGGCAGGCTACAAAATGGGAAAGAATAATCAAAATACACAAGTCTAACAAAAGACTCAGGTCCAGAATATATGGAGAACTCTCCATATACCAGTAAAATTGCCAGTAAAATGACAAAAAATAAATAATAAAAACAGGCAAAAATCTTAAACATACACTGTTTAAACTACTTTCTTCTGTTTATTTTTTAGAGAAAGAGAATGAAGGGAGGGGGCAGAGAGAGAGGGAGACAGAGGATCCGAAGTCGGCTCTGTGCTGATAGCAGAGGGCCTGATGCAGGGGTGGAACTCACAAACTAAGAGATCATGACCTGAGCTGAAGTCACAGGCTTAACCAACTGAGCCACCAAGGCACCCTTTAAATGTGCACTTAACAGTAGAATACATATGAATGACCAATGAGCACATTAGAAAGTGTTGAAAATCATTTGTTGTCAGTGAATTAAAATACCTGTCATTTCTCAGGGCTCTTAGGGGTGAGAGTCTAGACTCCTTGACAGGACCTATATGATCTGTTTGTATTTCTTTAAGTTGTCATACTCTTCTTTCAGGACTTAAAGTCTTCAAATCTGTGCACAGGCTCTAACCTCAGGCTTGCGCAATCCTCATTCCCTCCTCTGCTTTATTTGCATATCTGTATATTTGGTGTGTTTTCATTCTTCAGGTTACTGTTGAAATGCAGCCCCTTCAGATCCGCATAAAGAACATCTTGGATCAGTCAATGTAAGGCAGCCCCTCTTCATTCCATGTTTTATAGTATCTCATCCTATTTGCTACCTTTAGAGCACTTATAATAATGGAAAAGAAACTGATTTGTATGTTTTCTACCTCTACCGGGATATAACGTTATGAGCAGAGATTTTGTTTTTTTGATACCCACTGCATTGCTTGAGTGTCTAACAAAATGAGTGGCTCTAGTAATAGGCCCTCTAAAATATTTACTAATTGAGTGAATTGCAATAGGTTGGTGAAACTAAGCAATTTAAGATCTACGTCTGTGTAGTCTGGACATCTCTGGAGTTTCAGCTGCATTTCTGCAAAGCCCTATCAGTCAGAACAGCCCTGTGCGGAAATAGAGATTTTTTTGCTCTAGTTTATAAAGCTGCTCCTGGGGGATCTGTGCTGTATCAGGCAGGTGCTTTCCCTAGGGAATTATCTGCTTTCACACAAGATGCCCAAGCATGAACAGCTACCTCTTCCATGCATGAGCCAGGAAGTTTCTGATGAAGCCAGCTACTTACTCTTGAAGGGTTTCCATGGAATCCAAAATGTTGCAAATGTTTTCTTGATAAAGACTTTTAAAAAGATAGGCATATATTCTGTAGTGGTCTGGATCAAGCTATTGCAACCCAATTCTTTTATCTGAGACATAGCTGAATACTTTGTTAAACTGGAGGAATTGTGTCAAAAAAAGGCAGAAGGCAGGTCAAGAGCTGGACAAGTATTTGTGCTATTTGATTCCTAAACACAACCATTCTTAGATTTTACTGACACAGGGACTACATTTCGTTTTATGGTATTTTTTTTTATTTTTTTTTTTAATTTTTAACGTTTATTTATTTTTGAGACAGAGAGAGACAGAGCATGAATGGGGGAGGGGCAGAGAGAGAGAGAGAGACACAGAATCGGAAGCAGGCTCCAGGCTCCGAGCCTTCAGCCCAGAGCCTGACATGGGGCTCGAACTCACAGACCGTGAAATCGTGACCTGAGCTGAAGTCGGGCGCTTAACCGACTGAGCCACCCAGGCGCCCCTACCTTTCGTTTTAAAACAAAGATGCCACGTGATGGTGGTTCAACTTTGGCTCAGTAGAACCAAACAGTTAAATTTTTATTAGGCTATCCCCCTGTGGGGGGTGGGGGGGAAAGAGGCTGTGTGTGTGTATGTGTGAGTGAGAGACACTGAAGTATTCACTTCTCGCCTCTCCTTTCTCCCTGGAGTATATTTACATGGCATTAAACAAAACAGCAAAAGCCTGCTGAATACTGAGATCAGAAGCCATCTGCATAGAAATGTTTTTTTCTTTAGCCTTAAAACAATATTGGCAAATGGTCCCCCAAGCAGTAATGAAGGCTAGATATCTTTGGCCATCAAGCATTTTGCGTTGCTGCTAACTCAGACAGCACAAGTACATGAAGTGACAAATTATGTATTTGGGACATTTACCTCAGGGCTCATTTCTCAGTCTCTGCCACCAAAACTGTCATTTCAGGGATGCACGAGTGTGAGTTGAACTCCTTTGCCAAATCACCTTGTTTAAATCTCCATAAAACATTTCTGCCATCAGCAGCTAGAAACTTCGAGAAGCAATTTAGGGCTGATATAATTTGCAAGTAATTTATCACTGCAAGTAGATGGTTTTATTAAACAGCTGCAGGGTGCTGGTATAAAAAACAAAATAAAAGAAAGGTTACATTACCTTTGTCCTCCCTCTCATCCTTTCTTGCTTCTACTCTTTTTGCTTTCAGATGTAGTTATTTAAACTCCTCCGAGGTTGGAGAATAATGAAGTAGACAACAGCCTAGCAAATATTGAACTAAAAAGATCATTAAGTATATGAGGACCTCATGAAATCAGACAGATTCTTGAGAACACAAGACTCGACAAAACCTAGACTAAGCAGAGAAAATTTGTGGAAGAGGTGGCTTTAAGTTGTATAAGAGAAGACAGAAGGAGGAAACTCCTTTATATAGAAGAAGAGTGTGAGCCAAGGCCCTGGGGCAGGAGTGAAGAGGTAGTGAGGAGATACTCTAGCAGTATTTTATTTATCACTTTTTTCTTAATTCTTAACATAAGAAGTTGCTACATCTATACATTGGTGATTTAAAGTGCCTGTATCTTAGTTTTGAATAAATCTACATGTGATATATCCAGATCACTCAAAATTTCCAAGGCTATCATTTGTTCATTCAACCAACAGAAGCATAAGCTTCTGCTATATATCACACAGCAAGTTACAAATTAGGAGAAACAGGAACCCTCTTGAACTGTTGGTGGGAATGCAAACTGGTGCAGCCGCTCTGGAAAACAGTGTGGAGGTTCCTCAAAAAATTAAAAATAGATCTACCCTATGACCCAGCAATAGCACTGCTAAGAATTTACCCAAGGGATACAAGAGTGCTGATGCATAGGGGCACTTGTACCCCAATGTTTATAGCAGCACTTTCAACAATAGCCAAATTATGGAAAAAGCCTCAATGTCCATCAACTGATGAATGGATAAAGAAATTGTAGTTTATATACACAATGGAATACTACTTGGCAATGAGAAAGAATGAAATATGGCCCTTTGTAGCAACGTGGATGGAACTGGAGAGTGTGATGCTAAGTGAAATAAGTCATAGAGAGAAAGACAGATACCATATGTTTTCACTCTTATGTGGATCTTGAGAAACTTAACAGAAACCCATGAGGGAGGGGAAGAGAAAAAAAAAAAAAGAGGTTAGAGAGGGAGGGAGCCAAAGCATAAGAGACTCTTAAAAACTGAAAAACTGAGGGTTGATGGGGGGGTGGGAGGGAGTGGAGGGTGGGTAATGGGTATTGAGGAGGGCACCTTTTGGGATGAGCACTGGGTGTTGTATGGAAACCAATTTGACAATAAATTTCATATTAAAAAAATTTTAAAAAATAAGAAAAAAAATTCGGGTTCCAAAGAAGATTGGACCAAATTGTATAATAGATCAACTTATTGCAATGTCAGTATTTTAGTGGAATTTAGTGTTTTAGTGGAATTTCTGACACGAAGTTCTGTGTAGCATAGCACAGAGTGAGACATTTTGATAGGCATCAGCTTAGAATGAGGAAGGCCAGGCTTTATGTCTTCAACTCTTTCATAACTCTTAACACATTGAAACCCAAGTGAAATTGCTCTGAGTACATAGAGCGGGTGGGACTGGCCTGAGTGAGACACAGAAGGCTTTTAGGGGTGAGCCCAGGTTACCATAACACAGGGATTAGTGACCTTGGAATAATTAGCATCAACGGATGGCATGTTCTCTTAGTGTGCATTAACCCAAGGGGATTTGGGTATGGTTGTATGCATATATTTCAGGAAACACGTTTGTCTCCTAGATGATTACTTGGACTAAAAATGTAAAAATGGATAAAATATAAATTTTTAAATGAGTTATTTGGGTCATAAAAAGGCAGCCAGTGGAGAGCAATCAGCTAACAAAATTAATGTGGCTATGCAGAGAAAGAATGTCACTACTGAAAACCTGGTGCTGATTTGTATGCAAAACCTCTATCTCCTGACCATAGGACAGTCATCTGGCCTCCCTGTCTGTGGAGACATTGTGGCTACTCTGCTGAGGAACCCAAACAAGTATAAACTTGTATAAATAAGGCCCAGTCACTAATCACTTTCTAATACACCAGCTCTACTAAATTCAGTTCAGGCTGCAAAACCAGATAATATTCCCTGTTCCAGTAGAGATAAAAGATGACTAACTATCTTTTTGAAAGAAGAGTATGATTAAATGAAATAGACATGAATTATTTGAAACATAAGAAAAGCTGATTTAAGTGTTTTAGTATTTTTTTTCCTAGTTTGTTTCCACATGGGATATACCCAGAAGGAGATTTTTTTTTTCTTCTTCGCCAGATAAGCAATTAATAAGATTTGTTCCAAGTTATTTTCTTTTAATAAAGAAACTCATAGGTCTTGGGGTGCCTGGGTAGCTCAGTCTGTTAAGCATTCAACTTCAGCTCAGGTTATGATCTCATAGTCCGTGAGTTCGAGCCCCGTGTTGGGCTCTGTGCTGACAGCTCAGAGCTGGAAGCCTGCTTCAGATTCTGTGTACCTGCTCTGTCCTTGCCCCTCCCCCACCCACACTCTGTCTCACTCTGTCTCTCAAAAATAAATAAATATTTAAAAATTGATTAAATTAGCTCATAGGTCTGAATAGTTCATCTCCTAAGGCCACATGTACACAAACACACACACTCAAATACAATCAAGTTATCACCCTCTAAGAAAATGGTACATAAATATTTCCTGGGTGGTTTTTGAATATGCCAAACCCATAGGAAACATTGAAGATTCTAGGAATCTTGGTGCTCAAATTTGGCTTTGTTCCCCACTAATCACTCACTAGTCAAGCAGCTTATGGCCAAAGTACAGAGATTTGGCCATCTATCCTTCATCAACAGTGGGTACAGCTCTTCAATGCCAAAGCGAATGGATGGATGGACAGATGAAGGGTGGATGGATGGTTTGTTGGTATGTTGGTTGTTTAAAAGCCCAAGCAAAAGAGCTTTCTTTTGATGTGCTCTCTGGTTTTGTCCCCTGGTCAGATTTGTACCTAGACAACAAAATAGGAGCAAGGACAGTAAATCTTACAGCTGGAGCCACTGTGATGAATGAAAGAGGGATCAGTCTGTCAGGAAAAGACCTAATTTCATTGGGTCCTCAATCTCCTTTCCTCTATCTGATAGTTCTGTTGGGCTAACTCTGGGATGAAGTGGGATGGAAGTTTACCCTGAAGATTCTTGATAAGTTTGATGGCTGTGTCATCATAGTTTATTACTACTTAGTAAGTGCCTGTTTCATGGCCAACACTCCACTTGCATGTTCTTTAATTAGGGGGGGAAAACCATTGAGGAGTATGTGTAAGCACTTCTTTTTTTCCTATCTCATCTCATCTCATCTCATCTCATCTTATCTTTCTTATCTTATCTCAAATAGGAGAAACTGAGGTAGGACAAAAAAGAATAACCAATATACCCTAGGACATACTGATGGTTAAGAGACAGGGCTACTATTGAACAAAGGTCTGTGTAGGGCTGACTTCTTTGAAAGCTTCACTTCACACAAAGGCCTCTTTGACAAATAGGTGTCAGTTCAAAGCTAGATCAGTTGGGGACTATTGATCTCACTATCACTTTAAGTTATTTGTATGATATATCGCTAGAGCCTGGAAGGAGGGACAAAGAGAGAAAGTACTAAGTGGGTTAACAGTGTTTTCACTCTATCTGAGAGGATGGTTTAACAGCTTAACAGAAGAAAACAACTCACTACATTGTCTCAAATTAACTCACTCATAATGTGATATGAGTATGTTAGCATGTACTGGCTAAGGAAAGTCAAGAGACAAGTGTAAGAAGAACTTTGATCTTTAATTGCTTTGAGACACAATCAGGGCCCTGTGGTGTCTATCATTTTTACTTGCACTGTGTCTTCAGAGGTCCCCACAGGAACCTCAAAAATGAAAGCAAAATTTCAGCCCAATAGCAAATGAATTTGCATGGATTCTTTGTGCATTTAAGTCTATGATAAAGTAGACAGACAAGCTTCTCTTAATAACAAAGATGAATATGAATTATAAACCAAATAGGTACAAACCTAAATGAGTAGATTTTTTACTTTGGAAGCAAAAGTCCAAGTATCTTAGTTCTCTATGATGTAATGACTAGAAACATAAGGTTTGTGATCAGATATTTATAGGTCCTGATATTAGATAGCTCTGACTTTTCAGAACAGACTTTTCTATGCCTCAGTCTTGTACAAGCAAAATGGAGATAAGGGTAGCACCTACCCACCCATGAACTAATAATGAGGATAATAAGAGAGAGGAGAGAGGGAAGATGGCAGTGTAGGAGGACGCTGGGCTCACCACGCATCCTGCTGATCACTTAGATTCCACCTACACCTGCCTAAAGAACCCAGAAAACCGCCAGAGGATTAGCAGAACGGAGTCTCCAGAGCCAAGCGCAGACGAGAGGCCCACGGAAGAGGGTAGGAAGGGCGGCGAGGCGGTGCGCGCTCCACGGACTGGTGGGAGGGAGCCAGGGCAGAGGGGCAGCCCACCGGCCAAGCAAAGCCCCCGAGTCTGGCTGGCAAAAGCGGAGGGGCCGGACGGAGTGTGTTCCGATAGCAAGCGCGACTTAGCGTCTGGGAGGTCATAAGTTAACAGCTCTGCTCGGAAAGCGGGAAGGCTGGAGGACAAAGGGAGGGAGAGCTGCTGAGCCCCCGGACGGCAGAGCTCAACTTGGTGGGGAACAAAGGCGCTCGCCAGCGCCATCTCCCTCGCCCATCCCCCAGCCAAAATCCCAAAGGGAACCAGTTCCTGCCAGGGAACTTGCTCGCTCCGTGCAAACACCCAACTCTGTGCTTCTGCGGAGCCAAACCTCCGGCAGCGGATCTGACTCCCTCCCGCTGCCACAGGGCCCCTCCTGAAGTGGATCACCTAAGGAGAAGCGAGCTAAGCCTGCCCCTCCTGCCCCCGTGCACCTTGCCTACCCACCCCAGCTAATACGCCAGATCCCCAGCACCACAAGCCTGGCAGTGTGCAAGTAGCCCAGACGGGACACGCCACCCCACAGTGAATCCCGCCCCTAGGAGAGGGGAAGAGAAGGCACACACCAGTCTGACCCTGGCCCCGGCAGTGGGCTGGGGGCAGACATCAGGTCGGACTGTGGCCCCGCCCACCAACTCCAGTTATACACCACAGCACAGGGGAAGTGCCCTGCAGGTCCTCACCACTCCAGGGACTATACAAAATGACCAAACAGAAGAATTCCCCTCAGAAGAATCTCCAGGAAATAACAACAGCTAATGAACTGATCAAAAAGGATTTAAATAATATAACAGGAAGTGAATTTAGAATAATAGTCATAAAATTAATCGCTGGGCTTGAAAACAGTATAGAGAACAGCAGAGAATCTCTTGCTACAGAGATCAAGGGACTAAGGAACAGTCACGAGGAGCTGAAAAGAGCTTTAAATGAAATGCAAAACAAAATGGAAACGATGACAGCTCAGATTGAAGAGGCAGAGGAGAGAATAGATGAACTAGAAGATAAAGTTATTGAAAAAGAGGAAGCTGAGAGAAAGAGAGATAAAAAAATCCAGGAGTATGAGGGGAAAATTAGAGAACTAAGTGATACACTAAAAAGAAATAATATACACATAATTGGTATCCCAGAGGAGGAAGAGAGAGGGAAAGGTGCTGAAGGGGTACTTGAAGAAATTATAGCTGAGAACTTCCCTGAACTGGGGAAGGAAAAAGGCATTGAAATCCAAGAGGCACAGAGAACTCCCTTCAGATGTAACTTGAATCGATCTTCTGCACGACATACCATAGTGAAACTGGCAAAATACAAGGATAAAGAGAAAATTCTGAAAGCAGCAAGAGATAAACGTGCCCTCACATATAAAGGGAGACCTATAAGACTCGTGACTGATCTCTCTTTTGAAACTTGGCAGGCCAGAAAGGATTGGCACGATATCTTCAGTGTGCTAAACAGAAAAAATATGCAGCCGAGAATCCTTTATCCAGCAAGTCTGTCATTTAGAATAGAAGGAGAGATAAAGTTCTTCCCAAACAAACAAAAACTGAAGGAATTTGTCACCACGAAACCAGCCCTACAAGAGATCCTAAGGGGGATCCTGTGAGATAAAGTACCAGAGACATCACTACAAGCATAAAACATACAGACATCACAATGACTCTAAACCCGTATCTTTCTATAATAACACTGAATGTAAATGGATTAGATGCGGCAACCAAAAGACATAGGGTATCAGAATGGATAAAAAAAACAAGACCCATCTATTTGCTGTCTACAAGAGACTCATTTTAGATCTGAGGACACCTTTAGATTGAGAGTGAGGGGATGGAGAACTATTTATCATGCTCCTGGAAGCTAAAAGAAAGCTGGAGTAGCCATACTTATATCAGACAAACCAGACTTTAAATTAAAGGCTGTAACAAGAGATGAAGAAGGGCATTATATAATAATCACAGGGTCTATCCATCAGGAAGAGCTACAATTACAAATGTCTATGCCCCGAATACCGGAGCCCCCAAATATATAAAACAATTACTCATAAACATAAGCAACCTTATTGATAAGAATGTGGTAATTGCAGGGGATTTTAACACCCCACTTACAGAAATGGATAGATCATCTAGACACATGGTCAATAAAGAAACAAGGGCCCTAAATGATACATTGGATCAGATGGACTTGACAGATATATTTAGAACTCTGCATCCCAAAGCAACAGAATATACTTTCTTCTCGAGTGCACGTGGAACATTCTCCAAGAGAGATCATATACTGGGTCACAAAACAGCCCTTCATAAGTTTACAAGAATTGAAATTATACCATGCATACTTTCAGACCACAATGCTATGAAGCTTGAAATCAACCACAGGAAAAAGTCTGGAAAACCTCCAAAAGCATGGAGGTTAAAGAACACCCTACTAAAGAATGAGTGGGTCAACCAGGCAATTAGAGAAGAAATTAAAAAATATATTTAAACAAACGAAAATGAAAATACAACAATCCAAACGCTTTGGGATGCAGCGAAGGCAGTCCTGAGAGGAAAATACATTGCAATCCAGGCCTATCTCAAGAAACAAGAAAAATCCCAAATACAAAATCTAACAGCTCACCTAAAGGAAATAGAAGCAGAACAGCAAAGGCAGCCTAAACCCAGCAGAAGAAGAGAAATAATAAAGATCAGAGCAGAAATAAACAATATAGAATCTAAAAAAACTGTAGAGCAGATCAACGAAACCAAGAGTTGGTTTTTTGAAAAAATAAACAAAATTGACAAACCTCTAGCCAGGCTTCTCAAAAAGAAAAGGGAGATGACCCAAATAGATAAAATCATGAATGAAAATGGAATTATTACAACCAATCCCTCAGAGATACAAACAATCATCAGAAAATACTATGAAAAATTATATGCCAACAAACTGGACAACCTGGAAGAAATGGACAAATTCCTAAACACCCACACTCTTCCAAAACTCAATCAGGAGGAAATAGAAAGCTTGAACAGACCCATCACCAGCGAAGAAATTGAATCGATTATCAAAAATCTCCCAACAAATGAGAGTCCAGGACCAGATTGCTTCCCGGGGGAGTTCTACGAGACGTTTAAAGCAGAGATAATACCTATCCTTCTCAAGCTATTCCAAGAAATAGAAAGGGAAGGAAAACTTCCAGACTCATTCTATGAAGCCAGTATTACTTTGATTCCTAAACTAGACAGAGACCCAGTAAAAAAAGAGAACTACAGGCCAATATCCCTGATGAATATGGATGCAAAAATTCTCAATAAGATACTAGCAAATCAAATTCAACGGCATATAAAAAGAATTATTCACCATGATCAAGTGGGATTCATTCCTGGGATGCAGGGCTGGTTCAACATTCGCAAATCAATCAACGTGATACATCACATTAACAAAAAAAAAGAGAAGAACCATATGATCCTGTCAATCGATGCAGAAAAGGCCTTTGACAAAATCCAGCACCCTTTCTTAATAAAAACCCTTGAGAAAGTCGGGATAGAAGGAACATAATTAGAGATCATAAAAGCCATTTATGAAAAGCCCAAAGCTAACATCATCCTCAATGGGGAAAAACTGAGAGCTTTCCCCCTGAGATCAGGAACACGACAGGGATGCCCACTCTCACCGCTGTTGTTTAACATAGTGCTGGAAGTTCTAGCATCAGCAATCAGACAACAAACGGAAATCAAAGGCATCAAAATTGGCAAAGATGAAGTCAAGCTTTCGCTTTTTGCAGATGACATGATATTATGCATGGAAAATCCGATAGACTCCACCAAAAGTCTGCTAGAACTGATACATGAATTCAGCAAAGTTGCAGGATACAAAATCAATGTACAGAAATCCGTTGCATTCTTATACACTAACAATGAAGCAACAGAAAGACAAATAAAGAAACTGATCCCATTCACAATTGCACCAAGAAGCATAAAATACCTAGGAATAAATCTAACCAAAGATGTAAAAGATCTGTATGCTGAAAACTATAGAAAGCTTATGAAGGTAATTGAAGAAGATTTAAAGAAATGGAAAGACATTCCCTGCTCATGGATTGGAAGAATAAATATTGTCAAAATATCAATACTACCCAAAGCTATCTACACATTCAATGCAATCCCAATCAAAATTGCACCAGCATTCTTCTCGAAACTAGAACAAGCAATCCTAAAATTCATATGGAACCACAAAAGGCCCCGAATAGCCAAAGTAATTTTGAAGAAGAAGACCAAAGCAGGAGGCATCACAATCCCAGACTTTAGCCTCTACTACAAAGCTGTCATCATCAAGACAGCATGGTATTGGCACAAAAACAGACACATAGACCAATGGAATAGAATAGAAACCCCAGAACTAGACCCACAAACATATGGCCAACTCATCTTTGACAAAGCAGGAAAGAACATCCAATGGAAAAAAGACAGTCTCTTTAACAAATGGTGCTGGGAGAACTGGACAGCAACATGCAGAAGGTTGAAACTAGACCACTTTCTCACACCATTCACAAAAATAAACTCAATGGATAAAGGACCTGAATGTGAGACAGGAAACCATCAAAACCTTAGAGGAGAAAGCAGGAAAAGACCTCTCTGACCTCAGCCGTAGCAATCTCTTACTCAGCACATCCCCAAAGGCAAGGGAATTAAAAGCAAAAGTGAATTACTGGGACCCCATGAAGATAAAAAGCTTCTGCACAGCAAAGGAAACAACCAACAAAACTAAAAGGCAACCAACGGAATGGGAAAAGATATTTGCAAATGACATATCGGACAAAGGGCTAGTATCCAAAATCTACAAAGAGCTCACCAAACCCCACACCCGAAAAACAAATAACCCAGTGAAGAAATGGGCAGAAAACATGAATAGACACTTCTCTAAAGAAGACATCCGGATGGCCAACAGGCACATGAAAAGGTGTTCAACGTCGCTCCTTATCAGGGAAATACAAATCAAAACCACACTCAGATATCACCTCACGCCAGTCAGAGTGGCCAAAATGAAGAAATCAGGAGACTATAGATGCTGGTGAGGATGTGGAGAAACGGGAACCCTCTTGCACTGTTGGTGGGAATGCAAATTGGTGCAGCCGCTCTGGAAAGCAGTGTGGAGGTTCCTCAGAAAAGTAAAAATAGACCTACCCTATGACCCAGCAATAGCACTGCTAGGAATTTACCCAAGGGATACAGGAGTACTGATGCATAGGGGCACTTGTACCCCAATGTTTATAGCAGCACTCTCAACAATAGCCAAATTGTGGAAAGAGCCTAAATGTCCATCAACTGATGAATGGATAAAGAAATTGTGGTTTATATACACAATGGAATACTACGTGGCAATGAGAAAGAATGAAATATGGCCTTTTGTAGCAACGTGGATGGAACTGGAGAGTGTGATGCTAAGTGAAATAAGCCATACAGAGAAAGACAGATACCATATGGTTTCACTCTTATGTGGATCCTGAGAAACTTAACAGAAACCCATGGGAGAGGGGAAGGAAAAAAAAAAAAAAAAAAGAGGTGAGAGTGGGAGAGAGCCAAAGCATAAGAGACTCTTAAAAACCGAGAACAAACTGAGGGTTGATG